>NC_050486.2:28967876-29115376 GCF_012460135.2 Molothrus ater | reverse complement strand
CTGAGCAAGGTGGAACAGCCACTGTTGGAAATGTATCTGGGTGCCTGCAGATTTTAGCTGATGGATCTGCAAAGTGGAGCTTCCCTCCAGGATTTTAGATTTTATCCTACTGCCAGTCTTTTTTTTCCTGTTTTCATAGAGATGGTGGTGTGTAATGATTAAATCCCAGGTTCCAGGCTGTCCATTTAAACCCACAATTTCTGCTCTCCTTCTAAAAACCCACAGCAGTGGTCTAAAAGTTTGACCTGTTTGATAATTGATAACTGATTTAAGTTATCAATTATCAAACCAAGTTCTATTGACTACTCAGATTTAAAATGAAATTTTTGAGGCTCTTAACTCTTAGCTACTGTATTAAAGCTTAAACTTTTATAGCACTTTGTCATCCTGAAGTGTTTCTAAATGTTTTACAAAATATTAAAATTAAAAGTTAATTTATCCTTGAGTGCTGAGACTTGGATGGAATAATTTAGATCTAACAAGAAGAAATCAAAGTGTTTCATGCTGAGTGTGGTCTCTTTTTTTCAGTCTGATGGCAGGAAGGAGATTTATTGCAGTGAAATGTGGAAAGCTCCTCATTCCACAGGTCTGTCTGGGATCTGTACATTTGTTAAGCCCGTGGTAAATTCCAAATCTTTCACTTAAAGGTGAATTTACAAAATTCCCAGGTGTTGTGATGCCTTCAACTTAAGCCACAATTCAATCATTTCTGATAGTCAGATGTGACTTTTCTATTGCTAGAATAAGTATTGCTAGACAAGTTAAATTTTTAATCTGCTTTTGTTCTGATCTGATTCCTGTGGGAATTGGGTAAATCATGTAAATTCAGAGTGTCTTTTGTGGTCAGAGGTCACATTTATCCTGCCCCATGCCTCCCATGGCAGACTGCAATATTATATTGTCAGTAGAGCACGTTTGGAGCCTTTGGAAGCAATTCCCAGAATCTTGGTGGTTGTTTAGGAAATGCACTTCGGGCCAGGCAGTTTTTATGAAGGGAAATGGGAATTCCATGGCTCAGTCATTCCAGCATTTTCAGGATAATGCTGGATGTTAATCTGCAGTTAACAGGATAAAAAGCTCCCAGTAAATATCTGCCAGGATGATTCTGACTTCCAGGTGTTAATGCTGTAATCCCAAGGTTTCCAGAAACTGAGGAGAGGTCAAATTTCAGGAGTGTAAATTATAAATCATTTACTGTGGTTCATTCCAAGTCCTGCTTTCCAAGTTAACTTGGAGGTTTTTCCTCTTCTCAAAAGATCACTCAGCACTCAAGGTTCACACCAACTCCTTCTCAGGTGCTTCCAATACCCCACATCTGATTTTTATCCTTCTTGTGTCTCTTTCTCCGAGGAGATGGGAGCGAGCAGAGCGAATCCAAGCGCGGATTATCCAGGAGAGGGCAGCCTCAAACAGAGCACGACGTGTAAGTGCATTCGGTTTGGAGTTTGCTATGGCTGCAGGGCTGTGATTGCATCTCATTTTCACCACCAGACAACAACTGCGATGTTTATTCACCTAAATATTAGCTTTGAAGTTGTAGCTCTCTATTTTCAGTATTGCAGTTGAACTCCCCGTTTGTTTCCTGGGGTTTTTGCCTCTGCTGGATGTTTTCCCACATCTTTAGGCTGAAATTCCTTCAGTGTGGGATAGTGTCTCCCTAGTAATGGAACTGGACAGATTGTTGGGATGACATTTAAACAGTGGAAAATAAAATATTAACATTATACCGGTGTAAAACTGTAAATTGATTAATTGGGGGGTTCTTTTGTGATTCAGTGAATCCCTTGGTCAACACATCCAGCCTCATCTCTTAGTGACAGGAACCCGGAATTACAGAACAATTGGAGTAATTAGAGGCCTCATTGATATGGAAATGTTTGCATTCAATAATTCAGAATGTTTTTAAAAGGTTTGCAGGAGACCAGCAGTGACATTCAAATAAGAACGTGTCTAAACCAACACCTACACTAAATATTCATGTGAACTTCCATACACTTAATTTTACAGATGGAAAGTCCAGTACACTGATACAAATCCTCACAGCTGAACTGGATCCATCCCCATTCCAACGAGAAAAAACTCTGGGAAACGTTGCAAACATGGATTTTCAGTGAGTGGGGATGTGGATAATTGGAATTGTTTTACCTTTTTTACACAGGTTCCTGCAGCTGCACTCCCAAGTGAGAAATTCCTTGCCCAGAATTCTGAAACTAAGAGCAAATCTGACAAGCCTGAAGGTCTGGTTTACACTGATTTGTCTTTTAAACTACTTCTAATACAGGATTTGAAAGCAAAATTAGGATTTTTTATGCAACATTTGACTTTGAAGGGGTAGGGAAACAAATAAAAGACTTGAAACCAGGCAAGTTGGACATGGAAATCCAAAAAATGCAAACAAACTCAAAAACTTACTGGATTTTTTAAATTGGAAGAGTTGCTTTTCCACATCCTCAGTTTTTAATTTGTACAGACATAGAACAAATATGAAGTAGTTCTCAATTATTATTTATAACTGTAAATATGAATTAACTGCATAGATTTTTATGTCTTTGAGGATTAAAGATCCTTTTGTGTTGAAGTGATTGTACCATTTAATTTAGCACTAAAGTATCATTATTTAATAGTCCAGTACATGTTAAAATGCAAATCACTGCTCTCTTTTTTCCCCATTTTGTTTCCTGACTAAATTTAGCACAAGGTTCATTGCTGTACATCAATAGCTGAGAAATAACTCAGTGTATTCAGAGGGTTGTGTTGATTTATTTCCTGTGGACAAGATTTTATTAAATAAATAAAAAAAAAAAAAAACAAACAAACAAAAAAAAAAAAACAAAAAAAAAAAAAAAAAAACAAAAAAAAAAAAACCAAAAAAAACCCCAATGATACTAATTGAAAATATTTTAATTGCAATATTTATTTAGAAAATGAGGAATTTAGAGCTTATGAACAATTTCCAAATTGGTTTTGGTGTTTTGTAGATATGGAGTAGATATTGGGAGTGGGATTTAACGATGATTTTAATTGTTGTTTTCCAGGCTTTGGAGGGCAGTAGAGAGCTGGAAAACATCCTTGGAGTCTCACACTCGTCCTGTGTCCTGAGTGCTGAACTGCAGAAAACCCAAGCGCTGGGTGAGGAGAGGGTTCAGTACATTTATTTATCCCCTCGGAACATTTAGCGGGGATCACTCCAGATGTTCCCTTTGCTGCTCGCCAGCACTCAGGAAAATGCACTTCAAGTGTCCCTGTGCATCCAGCAGGGACATAAAAGCACACGGGGAGGGCAAACCTGGAAAAGCAACACCTTTTCTTATGGAAATGCTCAGTAAATAGTTAGATACTTAGTGGGTGCTTAGGTGGGGATTAGGCTGAACGTTTGCACTTGGATTGCTTGGCCTTTCTTCTCCCCTTCCGAGGAAGTTGGTTGGTTTGTTTGTTTGTTTGCCTGTCAGCAGGATTAGGCTGAATATAAATTTCCAGGCTTTAAAAATCTCTATTCATGTGTCCTGAAATGATGGACATTCCAGATGCTTGTCCTGTTGGGATAAGGGCACTTCACAGCTGCCACATCTGAAATGCTTTTCCAAAGCAGCCCAGAAAGCAAACCTTGGGAGCCTGGATGCTGCTTCTTGCAGTTGGGAGCAGGTGGGCAGTAGAGCCACAGGTACCAGAGAAGATTTCTCGCCAGCCCCAGTGGAATGGAAGCATCACACGCTGGCGTTTCAATCCCCATTTCTTCCCTGGCTTGGATTCCAAAGCTCATTCCATTTTCCTCCTGCATGGCCATGCCCTGCCCTGTTCCCACTGTAGTGCCACATCCTTTCTGGGCCACCTTGGAGTTACCTGGGCACAGTCTGGGTTTCACTGGGGTGGGACAGACAGACAGACAGGCAGCCAGCCCAAAGGACAGCTCAGACCTCTTATTGCCACTCCTGTGTCCACTCCCATCCTGCATCCTTCCCCCATCTCTGAATTAGGAACCATGGCAGCACTAGAAAAAAAAAACAAAACAAAACAAAACATTGGAACAAAATGTGGGATGAGGCTTGGAGGCAAAACTTGTCAGGATTCTCTGAATTCTGAAAATTCTTGTTAATTTTTTGAGCACAGTTACATAGGCAAGAGGTTTTTTTTTTCCCTTGAAATGCTTTGAAAGTGAAGGAGGCAGCAGAGGTATTATTTTCTTTGAAAGCTCTGGGGCAACATTTGTTGATTTTGGATTTATTTCTTCACTAGTGAGTCAAGCAGAAAAACTGCAGCTGTTGAAAGCAAACCATGGAAAAGTCGCTGCCCGAGGTAAGAAACTCTTCATAACTCTGTGTAACAGATGCTTTGATTCCTTTTGCTTGATTTCTTTTCAGTCCTTTTCACTTGCAGTAAGGTGGGTAACCTGTAGGATATGAAAACAATGACAATCAAATGTGTTTCTTCTCAATGGTCTGCAATTGTAAATTGAATATTTGCTGCTATTTTCATTGTGTTGGGTATTTCCCCATGAGACTGTGCAGGAGAAGGAATCCTTCATGGCCTTGCACTTGTGCCATGGTCCAGCAGGTTTCCCATACTTTTTGTAGATCCCAATTATCCTTGTTCTTCCTCATCCTCCTCCCTCCCACTGTGCTTTCAGTGTCACAGTCTTGCAGCAAAACCTTTTTCACCTTGTGCATTTTGTGGGGTGTTTCACCCACTGTGGAATCCCAGCTCTGGGGTTTCTTCATGACCAGTGCTGTGGAAATATTGGAAGCTGGTGGTGTTCAATCCCCAGCTGCTTTAGTGCCTGGGCAGGAGGGAAGGGGACACACACAGGACAGTTTCATTCCCTCACACTCAGTAAAAGCAGCAACCTTCCCCAGGGATATTCTGATATTTCTGTTACCTTCACATTTTCCATCTGAAAGCAAAGCAAACCCAGAACCAGGAGCAGGGGAGGTGTCTCTGCTGTGGGGAATTCTCTTAAAGGACAGAAAATTGATCGAGCTTGGATTTGCTGGGCTGCAGCAGATCAGCTGCAGCTGGAAAGGAGTTCCAGCCCTTGGGAGGGAATGGGGCTGATTTGAGCAGCGTGCAGGTGCTGATTTACAGCCCCTGTGTCCTCCTGCTGCAGCCAGGGCTGGCAGCACTCGCTGCTGCCCTTGTGCTCTGCTCCTTGCTGCTCACCACACACTCTGGAGCTCCAGCTCTGCTCCAGAAAGCAGCCCCGAGCCCCAAACACACATAGGTGAGAGATATTTTGTGAAGGGAGAGTGGAAAAGAGAATTCTGAGTTTAAGCTGAGCAATTTTGACCAAGTTCCAACGTCAGCTTTGCTATCACAAAGAATAAATTCAATTTTGCAGTCTTGAAAATGCAGTAGCGGGAGAGGCAGAGAAGTTTGTGATCAAAGAGAAGCATCTGTAGATGTTTTTCTTTGCCTTTTAGTTTCAGATGTGGGTTTTTCATAATTATTTTTAATTAGTTATGGCAAGGCTTAAAACTTATGACTGTTCTGTGGCTTGGTCCAGATGGAATGTCACATTATCATCACATGGTGAGGCATGAAATTTATTTACTTTACATAAACGACCTCCTCTAAAAACAACTTCACAGAGAACATTCCTGCCTCAATGGGCAGCCTTGTGCAGAGCTCACTTTATCATTTTGGGTGACCAGCATGGAAAAAGGGCATCATTGTTTGCCCACGACTCGAATTTACAGTAAACAAAATGTTTTTGAATAAAAAGTAAGCAAATTGTAAAACAACTGCCAAGAGATGAATCGAGTCGGTGTCTGGGAGTCCAAAATGTGCTGAGAATGGATGTGCAGGTTGGGATGTGCACATTTTGAAGGAAAATTTCATAGGTTTGGAGATTCCAGGAGTGAAGTTCCTAAAAGGGGAAGCTGCTCCAGCTGACTGTGACAAAGGACAGGGACACTTTGCTCCCCAAAGCCCTGACACAAACCGTGGCTGCTGCCCATGAGAGTGCTCCAGAGATCAAATACTTGCAGTGCTGAGGAAAACTCTGGCCAGGCTGTGATGAAATAAAAAACACAAAGGAATTGTTGTGGGGCTGTTCATCCTGCTGAGCCCAGGGGCAAATCTGATCCTCCCTGAGTTCTGAGCATTCCCAGCTTTCATGGTGGGGTGAACACAAGGGGCTGAGCTTTGTGCTCCTGGGGCAGTAGTGGTGGCTTTCCAGGACACTGATCAGGGCTCAGTGCATGGAATTTACTCCATGCCACTTGAAATCACTGAGGAAAGCAAAGCTGAGAAATCAGGGACCAAAACTCCTGAGTTTCCATCTGCCAGTCCAGTTCTGGAAACTGCATTTATTTTAAAACATAAATCCCATTTCACAACCACTGCAAAATATAAACACATCCTTAATAATCAGAGCTCCTCCTTCAACCTGGTAAAAAGGTAAAAATACAGAATTCCACCATTTATTCCATTTGGTGGCAGTTTGAGTGCAGAATTTGGGTGTTCTAAGGCTGAACCACTTGGCTCTGGTGGTTGCTGGGGGTTTATTTTCACATCATTCTCAAATCCAGTGTAGCAGATTTGTTGACCTTTAGATGTACTTGTGTGTCTGCCCCACCTTTTCTTCCTCCTCCTTGGAGATCTTCTGAGGGAAAGGAGAATACAGCAGTGGATTTTTCCAACTGTAAAACCCTAACCTAAAAACCACATTTATTTTCCTCAGGCCAACTTTGTACTTACAGGGAAGAAATGCCATTGTCCCTTTGCTGGGAGAACTGAGTCTGGGAAAACTGGCTGAGCAAAAATTGTAACACTGGAGGGATCTGGCCTGGCTCCTCTGCCCTTCCCTGTGGAAGAACATCCCTGTTTGTGCTCCTGGGGCTTTCCTACCATCTCACCTGGGCAGGGCTGATCTCAGCTCCTCACTCAGTGGGGATTGTGGTTTGCCCAGTTGGTGTCTTGGGCATGAAAAGCTGTTGTTGCACAGGCTAGATTTGAATTCAGGTCTGCTCATTCTGTGGGTTTGAGTTTGTGCCCGTGGGAGTCCCTGCCAGGGGAGAGGAGGGAACAGATCCCAGTGAGCCCAGTGCCCCAGGCTGCATTTCCAGCACAGGTGAGGAGAGGAGGGAACAGATCCCAGTGAGCCCAGTGCCCCAGGCTGCATTTCCAGCACAGGTGAGATGGAGAGGGAACAGATCCCAGTGAGCCCAGTGCCCCAGGCTGCATTTCCAGCACAGGTGAGGAATCCTGTCCCCAGCCAGCCCCAGGAGCTGGGGCAGCTCCCCAGTGCTCCTTCCCAGCAGGATTTGGGGCTGTGGGGCTGTACCCACCCCTGAATTTTCCCAGCAGCCTGAGTCTGGAGGAGTCTGGGGTGTGGGCCCAGCAGCAGGAGGAGTTTTGGGATGGAAGGAGGGAGAGGGGCAGCTCCAGGGCTCTGCAGTGATGGAGCACCCTGGGCTATGCAGATGAAATATTAAGCCATTAACTGCAGTGGCAGATACAGAAATGCACATGAGACATATGACTGGAGGCCCCAGACAAGTACACAGAGAACTGTCAACCTGCATTTTAGATTTAGGTGTCAGCCCCATTTATTCACAGATTTCACCCTTGTTTTTACACTCTATTTTCCTACGTGCCTTTTTAGAGATGCAACAGCTATGAATTTTTAATTCTGGTGGATCTAGTTTAGAGTATTAAGCTTAATGAAAAATTCACAAGAATTGTAGTTCTTCCAACATGTAGCAGCTCCTACATGAGAATAAATACTGCTTTCTCCCATGAATATAATTATTTTAAATAAAAAAGAAAAGAAACATTAGTTTGGACTCACTTAGTAGCAATTATATGTTTAAGAGGTGTAAATAACTTGCTATCCAGACATTACAAATATCCAGGTGCTCTGTATGTGCTGATGACAACAAAATTGAAAAGAAAGACTGTAATAATTCTGACTGGTTTTCTCTGCAGAAGATATTGATTATTTGTGTGTGGTGAGAGATTTGGAAAATTCAATTAAAGGAGTTGTGCAAAGGTTTCATAAATTTCCCCAGTACAGCGTGTACACAGACATTGCTGCGTATTAAATCAATGCAGCACTTCACAATATATTTTCTTTGAAACATAAAAATAAATAACATTTAAACAGTTCTGCTTACTACAGAAACAAATTTTATTTTCTGTGAAGCATTTAGTCATGTGCTATCACTGACTCATACACATTTGCCAGCTGTAACAAATTTTATAGACGTTTTCTCCAGAGACATAGCTCATATACTATGAATTTTTAAATGAGCAAATGGTGAAGAAGGGATGTCAGCAATATAAAAATTGATCAGTTAAAAGATAAAAGCATAAGTAAAGAGATTTGTATGGTAGTCTTAATAGGTTTTATTAAATAAAAATACTATAAAAAGACAGTAATGAATAGACTGAAGGTTTTAACTGTGGTTGAGGTGGAGAAAAATTATTCTGGCACATTTAGTAGAAGATTGGTTTTATATCACCCGACAGGTGAACATTTTTTTTCTCTCTGCTTTTTAGATCTGTAAATGTTTTAGAGCAGCCAAAGTTGGGAGAGGCTGGTGGGGGAACTTGGAGGGGAAAGGAAACTTGGGAAGACTGAGCCCTTTTAGTGCCTGTGTGGTCCAAGGGCAGCTCCAGGTTAGGTGTGAGCCCAGGGGCAGGTGCTGGTGTGGAGTCACTCCCTGGCAGTGGGAGATCCCTGGAATCACAGGGTGCCAGCTGGGGAGAGCTGAGGAGGCCCTGCCCCAGCAGCCCCACGGCTGTGGGCTCTGGTGCCCTCCCCAGCTGGGTTTCTGTGCAGCTGAGAGGCTCAGGCTGCTGGAAATGCCCTTTGTGTGTTCAGCATCATCCTGAATTCTCCCTCAAACAGCCCGGAGCCAGCAGCCCTGGGGGTGCTCCAGCAGAGCTGCTCATCTGCTGCAGGGACATTTGGCACCCTGGCACTCACAGGCACCTGCTCCCAGAGCCTTCCCACATGTTCCCATTCCCTGAGTTCCTTCCTGCCCTTGCACACTTTTCCTGTGCCTGTCCCAGGCACCTGCTCACCCTCACCAGGCCCAGCCCTGCCTGGCTGCAGCCCCAGGTGTGGGTGATCCAGGGGTGGTTGTGGGTGATCCAGGGGTGGCTGTGAGTGGTCCAGGGGTGGCTCTGGGTGATCCAGGGATGGCTGTGAGTGATCCAGGGATGGCTCTGGATGACCCAGAGATGGCTGTGAGTGATCCAGGGGTGGCTGTGGGTGATCCAGGGATGGCTGTGAGTGATCCAGGGGTGGCTCTGGATGACCCAGAGATGGCTGTGAGTGATCCAGGGATGGCTGTGAGTGATCCAGGGATGGCTGTGAGTGACTCTGGGATGGCTGTGAGTGATCCAGGGATGGCTGTGGGTGACCCAGGGATGGCTGTGAGTGACCCAGGGATGGCTGTGGGTGATCCAGGGGTGGCTGTGGGTGATCCAGGGATGGCTGTGGGTGACCCAGGGATGGCTGTGAGTGACTCTGAGGTGGCTGTGAGTGATCCAGGGGTGGCTGTGAGTGACCCAGGGGTGGCTGTGAGTGATCCAGGGATGGCTGTGAGTGACTCTGGGATGGCTGTGAGTGATCCAGGGATGGCTGTGGGTGATCCAGGGATGGCTGTGAGTGACTCTGGGATGGCTGTGAGTGATCCAGGGATGGCTGTGAGTGACTCTGAGGTGGCTGTGAGTGATCCAGGGGTGGCTGTGGGTGATCCAGGGATGGCTGTGAGTGACTCTGGGGTGGCTGTGAGTGATCCAGGGGTGGCTGTGGGTGACCCAGGAGTGGGAGTTCCCCTGCTGCAATCCCTGATTGGGTTCTACTGGCACAGCCCTTGGGGATTCTTATTTATTCTTTTATTATTGATAGCAAAAGGCAGCACCAGCTTCTCATCCTGGCAGCACATTCAGTTCTGCTTTGCCATCACTGCCAGTGATGGATCTCAGGTGCAGCCACTCACCAGGACAAGCTCTGAAATCCCTGCTGAGACACCGTGGGTGAAGGAAAAGGGGTGCTGGGTTCTTTAACCACCACAGCAACTTATTTAACTGGTGTGTGAGGCGGGATTTGCACAAATTCTGCCATCACACACTACATTTCTGTGTTTTCCGTGTTCACAGAGCACATCCAGGCTGGGGGTGCTGCATTGCTCACCTCATTCCTGGACAGAAGGAAGGAGCCCCTGGGCCTGCTCCAGGCCACACCCAGCACCAAGGCACAGCCAGAGTGACCAGGACCAAGGTACTTCTTGTAAACCCTGTGCAGAGAGCCCTGGGATCCCTGCAGGCTGCCCTGAGGGGAATCAGGTGTTCTCCACCCCTGGGGTTTGTTCCTGGTTTGTGGAGTGCTGTGACAAAGAGCTTCTCCAGAAGCTCTGCTCCTCCACTGTAACATCCTGTGCTGTTTCTCCTCAACTTGTTGCTGCTTTGGTCACTTGTCCTTGTTCCCTAAAACGTCCCCAAATGTCCCTGCAGCTCCAGGCAGAGGGGTTGGTGCCCTGCCTTGCCTGAGGCTCTGTGTGTTTTACTGGACACCACATCCATAACTCCAAACAGATCCCATGCACGATGATGCTGCTGTCTAATTGCTATTTATTTTAGTCATTCCTCATCTCCCCACAGGCATTATGTGAAAAATGCATTCCACATTAACCCAAACTTCTCCATCTGCTGGACTGGACTTAAAAGGAGCGAAGAGCTGAGTGTAAACCAATCTCCCCAGCAAATCCCAGCTGGGGAGCGCTCGCTGGGCCGGGCAGGTGCACGTCCAGATAACATTTCTGGCATCTATTTCAACTTAACAATGTGCACAAGCAGATAATCTCAATGTAAATAATCCACCCGGGTGCTGTGCAGCCCTGTGCCCTGGGGCTGGTGCTGTGTGGTGCTCTGGGCTCTGCAGGGCTTCTCCAGCACTGCCTGGCCTCTGGGGCTGGAGGGAGCTCTGCAGTGCCAGCGATTCATTATTCCCACCCTGGATGTGTTTGAGTTGTTTGCAAACATTTCCCTGGTGGTGCTGCCATGGCTGGGGACTGATCTGTCACCCACAGGAGGCTTTCTCTAAAGCCAACCCCAGCCCCAGGGTAAAAAGGCCTCAGCCTCTGACCCAGCACTAACACACAGGGCTCTGGTAACGTTTGCTTTTAGGTCAACATTTGAGTTTAGTTTTGGCATTTAATGCTGTTTTATATAAACCAACCTTTTTCATAAACCAGCTGCTTTTCACTTTCCTTCTCCTCAGCCTCACCCCTCCAGCCAAGTGAATCCCCTGCCTCTCAAATCCTTGCAATTAGGCTGAAAAAGTGCAGTAAAACTATTTATTCGTATTAAAGTCCAGCATAAACACAAACACTTGAATGTCCTTTCTACCACTGCAAAGTCCCATCCTCAAGTAAACTGATTTTTACACGTAAAATTCTGAGCACCAGCATGATAAAGGTGTTCAGGGTGTGGCTGAGCACGCACACGCTCAAGTTTGGGAGTTTTTAATTAATAAAAATGATTTTGCACTTCACTGCCCGTGCAGTCTGAGTGGGAAGAAGGTTAGGAAGTGTTTGAGGGAATTGTGGCAGCTGTTCCCATTTCCCCTGCTCTGCCAGGCTTTCAGCTGGGGGTGGTTGTGTGTGTGAGGTGCCCCAGCCCTGCCTTTGCAGGCTGAGGGTCCCTGAGCCAGCCAGAGTTTCTGTAACCTCTGGGGCTGGCAATTAAATAATTACTGATCTGAGAAGAGTCTGGAACCAACCGTGCTGGTCTAAATCCAGCTGTTCTGGGCAGCCCTGGAAGAGCAGCATCAAACCTGTTCAGGAACCCAGAGCAAAGCAGCAGCGAGGCTCAGCAGAACTGCCCACGGCTGCTACTAAACCGGGCATTTCTAGGGAGATGGGAGCTGCACAGCAGAGCAGGACAGCCCCCCATGCACAGCCCAGCCTTGAGCCCTGTGTCTTTGACCTCCTGCTGGACCAGGCTCTTGCCTCTGAAGCAGCTGGGGCTGTTAAGAACCATTTCCAGTTCCACACAAGGTGGATCGGGTGACTCTCACTTTATCACCCCCTGAGGCCACCTCAAGGACAAAGGAAAGGGATACACCCAAAACTAATGTTTGGCTACGGGAAGGACGGCCCGGGCTCTGCTGGGGCCAATGAGAGCCGGGGCCCCTCTGCTCCCATCCACCCTCATGTTCCTGTCCCACGGTACAGCCCTTCCTCAGGCAGCCGTTCCTTGGGCACAGCACGGTGGGTTTGGGGTTTCACAGCCCTGGAGACAAAGATTCCCATTTTGTGTTCCTTTTTTGTCCCCTCAGCCCACACTTGCAGAAAGGCCGTGCTGTGGGCAGAGCTCTTGCATGCCACAGCTAAGAGTCAGACCTAGAAAATGCTAAATCCTTGTGAAAAGATGGAAGTTTTGTTGTTTTATAAGGAACAGTATAGGGAAAGCAAACATCCTTCTATTTCCTTCTCCAGAGCCCCTTTTCCATTCTCTCTGAGCTGCCAGGGGGGCAGTGTTGCCTGGGGGTATTTTTTCCACAACAAATAGGCCTGGAAAAAAGTGCACAAATACACTGAGCTTGTGGGACTGCAGTGCCAGGGCTCAGGACCGGCCCAGCTGGAAGTTCCCAGAACAGCTGATTCACACACTGAGGCTGAGGGCAGTGACAGCCTGGAATGTGACAGGGGAAGCCTTTAAACAAGGGGGGGCTTCTTTTATATTTATATATAGATACAGGAAAAAAATGGTAGACTGACTCCTAATTAAACTATACAACCCTAAATTGCTTTATGATTTATTTTCTTCCTCCATGCTTTGTTATGTTTATAATTATTAATCAATTTGTATTTTCTGAATTATTGGCTTTGGAGGCTGAGCTGTGCCTGGGGAGAAATTGCAGAGTTGAGTTCAGTTTACATCTCCAAATTGCTGTGCAATTTAATAAGGGTTTGGGTATTTTCAAACTGCACTGCAGCACCTCCACTTTTATTGCAGTAGAACCAAAAGTTTTGGCTTTTCAGTCGTATTAAAGAGATTTGCAGCAGTTTTAGAGCCACACCAGAGCAGCTGACCCCCAGCAAAGGGGGACAGTGACTGATGCCACAAACCAGGTTTGGTTTGTGACAGTGACTGATGCCACAAACCAGGCATAAAGCAATTCAGCACCATAACTTCAGTGCTGCCAGGCACGAGTTTACACTTTACCTGCACTACTTCCTTGGGCTTTTTATGCTGGGAAAGGAGAAAACTTCATGCTGCTTTTGCTAGTACAGTATTTTAGCATTAATTCAAAATTTGGTCCTTTATTAAGCATTTTAGGTTTACAAATGGTAACAAAAGTATGACACTTCCAAAGAAAACAAATCAAATCCCATTCCCAATGCTCTTCAAAATATTTCTCCTTTAAAACAGTCTTTGATTGTTTTGTGTTTAAATAAGCAAAAGGTTTTTCCTGGCTTTCCTTGAGTTGTGTCCATCACACACAGGCTCCTCTGCAGCGCTGGCACCTCTCACTGAGCACCCTCAGTCCTGCAGCTTCAGCTCCATTAACTGATTTTCTTCTGCCCTCTATTCTTGGAGTCCCAGAGGATCACCACGTTGAAGTAGAGCAGGAAGAGCAGGAAGTGCAGGCAGGACACCAGGGCCACGGCCAGGGGGAACAGATCGGGCAGGCGCTGGGGAGGAGGCGCGGCAGCGCTGAGCACTGAGAGCGCTCCCATCAGGGCCAGCGACAGCAGGAACTGCAACACAGCGAGGGGTGGAGCCGTGGAGCACCTCAGCCAGCCCGGCTGCCCCCTCGCTGCTGGGTGCTCTGCACGCTCCCCCGTGGCACAGAAACGGGAGAGCCCCCCCTGCACTGCTACTTCAGCGCTGGGAAAAGCTGCAAGGAAGAGGAAAAGGAATCACATTTGCTTACCAGGCTCCTGACAATCCTGGGAAAGGACTTGAACCAGGACACATAACCCTTGAGGGAAAGGGAAAAGGCCTTGAGCTGTAGGTCCTCGGCTGAGGTCTTCTCCAGGATGGAGAAGGAGGCCAGGCACACGGCCAGGAAGGCGGGCGTGGTGACGGCGTAGGGCAGCAGCAGCTCGTCCTTCAGCAGCAGGGGCAGCAGGCTGGGACACGGCCAGGGCGGCCCAGGGCAGGCACAGCAGGCAGGGAGAGGAGGGAAAACCAGTAAATAATTTATCCTTACTAGAACTGGGGCAGAACAGGGTTTTCATGGAATCACAGATGGGTTTGGGTTGGAAGAGACCTTAAAGCTCATCCTATTTCAACCCTGACACCTCCCACTGTCCCAGGGTGCTCCAGCCTGGCCTTGGGCACTGCCAGGGATAACCACAGCTGCTCTGGGCACCTGTGCCAGGGCCTGCCCACCCTCCCAGGAAACAATTCCTCCCCAGTCTCCCATCCATCCCTGCCCTCTGGCACTGGGAGCCATTCCCTGTGTCCTGTCCCTCCATCCCTTGTCCCCAGTCCCTCTCCAGCTCTGTTAACAGCTTTCCCAACTCACCTGAAAGTTGACACAAGTAGAAACCACGTGGCCATGAAGGGGATTTCATTTATGATAAGGCAGACTGGGCTAGAATGAGAGGAAGAAAAAGAGAACTCAACCATTCCCTAATCAAAGAGCACTCCCAGTGCCTGTAGGATATCCCCAGGGAACAGCAGTGCTGGTGACTGTCCCCACAGCCAGCACTGAAAGGACACACCAGCCTGGCTGTGCTCACACACCTTCATTTACAAGTGAGGCAGAAAAGCAAATGTGCAGAGTTGTTAAAATCTGATCTATTTGCAAGTGAAAGCAGTGTGCAATAAGATGAGGAAAAGATGAAATTTTATCCACAGAAAAGTTCTTTACTTACACTGACACGAGAAGAATGGATTTTTCATGGACTTGAAAGGAGAACAGGAAAAATGACAAGGCACAGCTGACCTTAGGAGAGAGAGCAGAGGTGTGTGAGCCTGGGACTGCCAAGCAAAGCTCTGCTTTGGTGGCTGCAGGTGCAGGCTCTGCGTGGGGCAGCAGCTAACAAAGCTAAACAAGCTGAGTTTTGCTGTTAACTGCTGCATTTCCTGCAGTGCAAACCCCAGAGCAGCTCCTGGAGCACCCTCACAAAGCTCCTTCTTTGGAACGTTATCCAGAATTAGTCACAAAGTCCTTCAGGGAGAGCCTCACTCTTGCTCAGCTTCCCTCACAAGGGCAAGGAATCACAATATTCCCACCCACAGGCACTGGCAAATCCCACTCCTGGTAAGAATTATCCCCATTTTTGACATGAAATTTTGCTCCTCGTCATGACCAGCCAACAGAAAAAATAAAGAAATTGTCTTTTTATTCCTCCACCAAATAAAAACATGTCAAACCAACCAGTTCTTAGGATAAATGTTAGTTTTAGGTAATGTTGTAATAAAATTAAAAAGAGAAATCATCTTGTAACTCTGAAACTTGGGCCCAGCTCCATCTAATTTTGATTTTAAGGAGAACTCAGTTTTTGCACGGGAGTCATGGCAATGTGCTTCAATTCAATGATGTGACTAAGAGAAGGCAAACATTTTGGAAAATGGGATCATTTTATTTTCAAACCACTCATGAGCTCACAATGTCCATTTGGGGAATTTTTAATGGAATTTTGCAGCCAGTGAAGGAAGAAAAACTGGCACTTTGGAATCCAAACAAAAAGAGGAGAAATCCCAATTCTATGTGAGGTTTAAACGTGTGTGGAATCTTCCAAAGGCTCTTCAGAGGAAGATAATAAAAATACAGAGTTAAATAAAGAAAACTGAGCTTAAGGAACAAGTCTGGGTGTAAGGGCCAGGTCAGAGCCCTGGATTTGAGACAGTAAAACACTTTTTAACCAATTCCTTCAGCATTTGATGGCTCCCACCCTCTGTGCCCTGCACAAGGGCTGTTGGCACTGCTGGCTGCCCTGCAGTGCCTGTGGTGGTACAGAACAAGGAGCAGTGAACAACAAACACTCACCAAGGCAAATTTAAACCCTCGCAGGGAAGGCTGGACAGTGAGCTTGATACAGGCAGGGAGCAGGCTCAGGAATGTCACAGCAAAACTAAAGGATTGGGGAAGAAAAACAGTTTTAATACACGAGTGACTAGAGCCATTAACACTGCACTCTGCAGAGCCAGACCTGAATTCTTCACTGAGTCAAGGAGAACTGGGAGCTCGGACTTTTAGGAGTGTTGAAAGATATTTGAATTCTTTGAATTTGCAAATCTTAACTCAGTTTTGACCAAGCAGCTTAAATCACTATATAAACAAGCAGGGAATTTTCCAGTCATAAATATTCCCAGTATATTCTCCATCGTGGCTTGGCAGAAAAATACAGTATAGGAAAGAATACAAGAATTCCAATATAGGAAGGAAAATTTACTCCTCTTGCAAAAAATATTGCAGATAAACCTACCTAAGGCGCTCCAGTTATGTCTTACCTGAGCTTTAGCTGAGTTCGAGGGGATATTACATTCTTTATCTTTATAAGGACACTTAGACTGCACCAAATATTGGCTACTTTATCCTGGAAGGAAATGAAAAGGCAATCAGTGGTAATTATATCTAATGACACTCATGTTTGTGGGAATGATGGGGCTTGGGAGGTGGGGATTGTTGGGTATCTGCCACGAGAGCGCAAGGAACACTTGCAGGAGTACATCACATTCTCAGATGTACTGGGGATGATTGTGCTCTTCAAAAATGGAAATTTTCAAGAGACCCAATTCAAACAGCTCTAAAATAAATGAGAAATAGTTCTTCAGCACAAGAGACAACAACTTAACCCCTGAGAGCAGACATTTTGTGGAGTAAGGCAGTGAAGCCTGGCCCCTGTGAGTCCTTCCTCCCTCTGCGCTGTTTCCTCCGTACCTGCCCGTGCTCGCTGCCCGCTAGCACTGACAGAGTTAACCCCAATAAATCAAGGGGTCTAAAGACATTAGCACTTGTGCTAGGATCACTTTCAAAATTAAATTTGTAACTGCAGCTCTCCTGCTGGTGAAACTCATCCCCAGACAGCTGCTGGAGGCACAGCTGTGTAGACACAACTCCCAGCAGCAACTGAGCCCCTCGGTCCCCGCTGGCAGCGCCCGGAATCCGCCGGGGATTCCGGGGAGCACAGCCCTGGCAGCACCAGCAACCTCCTCCTCACAGCCAGGCTGCATTTCCAGCCACCAGCAAGTGTTCCCAGGCTGCAAATGGGAACTGGCACACCCTGGCTGCAAATGGGAGCTGCACACAACCTGTCACACCCCAGGCCAAGTTACTGAGCGCTGCTTACGTGCACAAATTCTCATTTTATCTCCATCAGCATCCAGCAAGTCTCTGCCCTGAGCAGCTCAGAAAATATTTGGGCTAATATTAGACTAAAATCCTCCAGCTCTTTCAGACTCGTTGGTTATTGTCATTTAAAGATTTTCTTTTTAAACTGGGTACTCAATAAAAGGTGTGCTGGGCAAAATGATTGCTTTATAAATTCCAAATAATTCTCAAGAAAAAGGGTCATTGGTTTTTTTGGGAGTGTTTTGGAGAGGTTGTTTGGTGTTCATTGGGGTTTTTTAAATAAGCCAGCAGAGAATACACCAAGAACACCTCCACTGCCTTTGGTACATCAGCACTAACTTTTGGGAGAAAGAAAAGTGCTAGTTGTGATATTATTTACATCTGAAAAAGTTTAAAAGATAATTAAAATTAATCAAACTATATGAGAATTTGCTTTAATCCTTGTCACAACCTGGAAATTCAAAGCTTCATTTCCTAGGTTAAGCCTGAAATTGAGAATCTGCTGTAAAAAGTGTAATACTGACTCATGCCCCAATTAAAACAGCAGCAACTCCCTGTGACCTGGGACATGGGAATCCTTTCTTTTATCCCAAATTCCTGTGGCATTGCCATTTGGACATGGGAACCTTTTCTTTTATCCCAAATTCCTGTGGCATTGCCATTTGGTCATGGGAACCTTTTATCCCAAATTCCTCTGGCATTGCCATTCTGTAAATGAGGAATTGAGTGACTGGATTAAGGCTCAGCACCTTCAGCACGGGCGTGTCCACAGCCAGAGCAAAACCAAAAGCAGAAGTGGCCTAAAATTTTTGGAAAATATTGTGGAAACTGCACAAGGTAAGTCAAAAAGGAAGTTCTAGGCTGTATCTAAAACACCATTTAAAAATTATTTTAGGAAAATAATTAATGCCATTGAAAAAGGGGAGCAGAACCCCAAGAGGCCGAAGCTGTTGACTTTCAAGGTTACATCTTCTGACACTGTCAATTACTATGGAATCTATTTCAATGGAAAAATGTATGGATTGAAGTATGGGTTTGATGATGGGATAAGTGTTGTCTCCTGGTAGAATATCCTGGAAGATGCCAGCTGAGCTGGGGTTAAACACTGGATTAAATAACTGGCAAGAAAGGACTGCTGAAGAAGCCGTCTCGAGTTACTCGCCCCGCGCTGCGTCTCCCCCATGAAATCCTAAAGGTCAGCCTGAAGGTTTCTCCAGGGATCTAAGAATACAGGACAAGGCAGTGGGTGGGAGAAGAAAACATGCATGCCTCAAACAAGCCTCTGTCAATGGGAAAGAGTCTTCTGAGTACTTGCATGATTTGTTCCACGTCGGTGCCGAAGGGGAGCCAGCAGGCAGCGAAGGACACCAGCACTGTCCCTGCCAGTTTGGCCAAGAGCACCAACCTGCAACAGCACAGCACAATCAGCACAGCAGGAGCAGTGCTGGCCACAAATCCTGCCAGGCTGCAATCCTGCAGGGCAGCAACGCTCCCACAGCTCATTCCCACAGCAACGAACCCAGCAATGCCCACTGCGGACAAGGACAACCCCATTGCCCATGCCAGGCTGATTCCTGGGGAGGATAAAACACTTTAAACCCACTTACCCCTTTCCTTTCAGTCCCTTCTTGAAGCACTTTCCAAGTAAATAGCAAAAAAAGGGCAGGGAATGGTAGAGCTCCATTTGCTTATAATTTAAGGCCAAGCAAAATGCCACGGAGCCCAGGAGGTCCCAGTCATGGGACAAACAAAGGACAGCCCACAGGGCCAAGCCAAGGCTCACTGAGTTGTATATGGTTTTTTATGTCAAGGACAAGATACACAGCTCACTTCTGGAAAGCAGCAATTAATGCCCTGGGGGAAAGCAGAAATAGCTTGTAAAATGAGTTTTGCCAAGTTAAGAACATGTTGCCAGTTGTGACTATGTTGCCCCCAAAGATAAAAGAATTACTTCCATTGGAAGCAGTCATTTTTATATTTCCAAAGTTGGATTCAGAGCTTGCCCAGGCAAATCTGAGGGCAAATTCTGTGTGTGCTAATTACACATGTAATTACACATGCATTCAGCCAAGCCAGCTTTTGGTGGCAGTGACAGTTCTCTGCAAGAAGCAACATTTTCTTCTTGGTATTTACATGAGTAATGATAAAGCTCTCACAAGCTTTCCCTCCCAGCTCCCACAAGACACGTGCAGAATATTCCAATCTGTGTTTAAATGATGTATAATTTCCTTCAAGGACTTCTGAAGGGTTTGTGATTCTGTTACACACACAAGGCACCCTCACCATGACCAGTTCCCTGACTGCTAATCCTGCTCAAACAATGAGAAGTAGTTGCTAAAAACAATGTTACTGCCTTGTGACTTTGAAAAGAGCTTCCCAGGCTCAGGAGATTTTGAAGAGACTAAGCTACACTTACTGTTAAACTGCAACAAAGTTTTGTAATTTGTGTAAACTGTAACAAAAGCTTTGGTTTTTTACTTGTTTTTGAAAAACTTATAAAAATCAGTAAATGCAGAATCCCAGACTGGTTTGAACTGGAAGGGATCTTAAAGCCCACCCAGTGCCACCTCTGCCATGGCAGGGACACCTTCCACTGTCCCAGGGGGCTCCAACCTGGCCTTGGATGCTTCCAGGGGCAGCCACAGCTGCTCTGGGCACCCTGTGCCAGGGCCTGCCCACCCTCCCAGGGAGGAATTTCTCCCTGGGAAGAATTTGGATTTATCCAATCCAAACCCACCCTCTGGCAGTGGGAAGCCATTCCCTCCTGTCCTGTCACTCCATCCCTTGTAAACAGTCCCTTGTATTTCTTGTATTGTCAGAATGTCACAATATTTTGTTTTCCCTCTGTCAACCTAAGCAGCTGTGACAACACATCCAGCTTGCCCACGGAGCTCTCAGCCCACTCACATTTCCCACTCCACATCACCAGGTGTATTTGACACCTCATTGATTTCACGTCAGCAAACACACTGAGAGGCCCTGATGGTGCAGCAGCTCAGGGAAAGCAATCCCTGCCTTGCTGGAGCTGCTCACAGGGTGGCATTGCTCACAGCAGAGTGGCAGGGCTGGCACAGGAATCTGCAGGAAATCCCTGCCTCAGCAGCAGCTGCTGCACCTGCAGCACGGGCTGAGCTGACAGCACTGGGCTGCTCCTGTACAAAAGCAGTTTAAAAGCAGGATTGTTACCAAAACCCTCTGTGAAGGTGGCAGCAGCCAGCCCTGAACTCACCTCCCTGAGCTGTGCAGCCAAGGCAGAAAGGGAGGTTTCACAGAGCTCCTGCCACTGGTCTGCCATGCTAGGAAGATCTGAGGGGATTCCCTGTGCACACACAAATCACAGGAGCACAAGCCATCACTCTCCTCCCTGTCACAGCCCCACTGATGCTGCCTGCACTGACGTGACTGACAGGGAGATCAGCTGGAGGCATGGCAACAATGACATTCATGTTGGGATTGATTTGTGCCAATATCAATAATTTTTATCTCCAATATGTTTCAGACTTGCAGCTTCCTTTGATATCTCTGTTTGGGGTGGGCAGAACCCCCCAGGTGACTCTGCACACCACAGCCACCCCCTGCTCAGCTAACAAGTGCTAAGGAGCAGTAATCCCATAAACAGAATTCATTTCCATGCAGAACAAGGATACTGGAAGTGCCCATGGTCGATAAGGATGAGGCCTGGGTAAAGCAGGATGCAGAGAGCACTGGAAACCTGGCAAGAAGGATCAAAAAAGAGAAGAGAAAAAGAATTAGTCCAAAATTAGACATTAGACAGAGGAACTACTCCAGCTCCAGTACAAAAATGTGCCCCTCCATGGTGCATCCTATAGGCAGGAATCTTATTCTCTACAAGGAATCGTCTGTCAGGAATATTTTCAGGAATAAAAAAGGATCAAGATTTGCCATAAATTAGAAAATATTGAATATTGCCTGCCCTTTACAACAGCTCAAAGATCACCTACACCTATGTTAAACCACTCCAAAAAATCAGTAGATTGTTATTCCAAAATCTACTGTAAGGAGTGTTCAAGATGAAGCAGTTCCCAAATCCCCCCCTGCCACACCACAAATTTTTTGAGTTTTTTTTTTTTTACTACTCAAGTAATAAATTAGTGGAAAATCTTGTTATTAAAAACATTAAAAGAATTGCTGTAAGATAAAATAAAGGCTTTTTAATGTTTTAAAGTGAAAAGCCTAGAATATATTTTTATATATATATAGTGGTTTCCATCAGTTTTACAGGGAAGCCATCAGGGTGTTCTAGGTGTTAATTAACCACTGTTACACTTCTACTCTGTTCTAACAGTGTTTTCTTTGTTTAATTTACACACACCAGGTACTTGCCTTTTTTTTAGCAGATGTTTCTTTCAAGGAAAAACAATATAAAATAACTGCAGGGATATAAACCAGCAGATCAGCAACAAACACTGAAAAATAAAGATTAACTTTCCATTAGAATCCGCCCACAAGGAGGAGGCAAGGAAAAAACACAGGCAAATAAACATCAAAATATCAGAAATAAACTGGGCAGTTCCACTTCAAAGGGCAAAAAGAACCAGGTCTACAGAATTTGATCTTGTTAATGTTTCTCAGGCTCATTTCTGATGTCCCAAAGCTGCTGCTTCCACGTGTTCAGCTGTCCTGGCTGCTGGCACAGCCTCAGTCACTCTCTAGTTCCTGACATGCCACAAGCAGGGCAGGCACTCAGGAATGGCCCAGAGACACCAGCCCTGCTGGGCCCAGGCTGTGGGGCAGCACTGAGAGCCTGGGGCACAGGGAATAAACCCCAGATTATCCCAGTCCCTGTGGGAATTACCAGCGATGGGGATAAAGGGACTGAGAGCAGGGATTTGCCTTTCACCATGTGCCTACAGCGAGGATTTGTGAGAGGGGACAAGAAAACAGAGGCAGCAGGGTCCCCTGCTCAGGGTATGTCAGCAGGTGAATTCTTCTTGAGTTGTCCTAAAACCATTTTCAGCAAATGTGCAGTGGCTCCAAGGAGATGTTTCAACATTTCAGTTATCCAGGGGTGAATGGTTTTGCCAGCTTAAGCCACAACTAAACAAATATAACCAAGGTGTTAGCAAAACAAATACACTGAAGCTTAAAATAAAGCTGCCATTGACTACCCTGAATTATTTTAATGCACTCCTCTAATGGCCCCCGTTCAAAAGTGTTTATCAGCTCTCCAGATCCATCAGTGCTGTGTCAAGTGAGTTGATTTCAAAATTAATAAAGACCATTTCAAGGGTAATTAAATACTAGTGATTTTTATTTTTTTTCAATTCAATCAATTACCAGAGAGCAGACAGAGAGGTTTGTGAGGTACAAAAAAGCTATTGATGAACAACAAATTCTGCTGTTGCAATCAAAAAGCATTTTCTGTTAGAAAAAGCAAAAGACATTTCAAAAGAAAGAAAATAGTAACAAGAAACAAGAGTTCACTGGCCACCTTGTTTGCTGTCCTACTGCTGCAGCTACTAAATTATGGTACAAATCTTCTTCTGCATTTGTTTGCAGTTCAAAATAATCAAATGGTGGAAGACCAATTTAGAATACTAGTAGTAAAATTAATTTTTACTTTTTTGCTCACAGTAATAATATCAAATATCTCTGCCTTTGAGATCAGCTCCTAATGAAGATCTCTGTTACCTCCAGAGATTAAGTCAGGAAAAGCCAGGCTACATGTAAAATAATTTTACAATAAAAATCAAGTAAAGCTAAAAATCAAAGACTATTTATCAGAATAGAAGGGAAAACAAGAATATTTTCAAAATTAAAAAACGGGTTTATGCTACAAAGAGTAGTTATATTTTAGAGGTTTTAATTAATTACTTAGGTTGGAAACATGTTTCTATATTTTCTATTAATCAGCTTCACAAATGATGGCAGAAGAGGAAATAACGCAGGAATTTGGCTCAGAAATGGACCTGCAAAGCCACTCAATTAAAAACCTGAGAATAAACCAGTAAAGAGAGAGAAGCTGCATATTCAACATGCTGAATTAGTAAGCAAGACAAATGTGCAGGATGATCCCAAGGAAATATAATCTTCCTACCTGTTGTACGCATAAATAACTTATGGGGCTGGCTCTCATAGCCCCGAGATGTGTGCAGAGCAACCCAATCAGGATTTATTAACTTTGCACTGTAAAACAAAGTACAGACACATCAAAATGCAGACAGTTCTCATTTCCCTTTACACTCCGTGCAGCAATAAAGATGACACAGACAGGAGCAGATTCCAAGAATTAAGATGAATGAGAAGAAATATTTCAGAGAGCAATGGTGATCAATGAAAGCTTTTCCTCACCACTAGATCA
Source organism: Molothrus ater (assembly GCF_012460135.2). Lineage (NCBI taxonomy): Eukaryota > Metazoa > Chordata > Aves > Passeriformes > Icteridae > Molothrus > Molothrus ater. The sequence continues at coordinate 29,091,794 of NC_050486.2, read as the reverse complement.
GTTTACACTATAGACTGTTTCACAATTAAAAAAAAATAACCTTTGGAAACAGTAAAAATGGAATACAATATTTATTAGGACAAGATAACCACCTCCAGTCTGGTTCCAGGGACTTTAAAAAAAAACAATTGTAAATACCTTTCATGCTTAAGTATTAAATATAAACCATTTACAGTTCACATAGATGCCCCACATAGCTGTGCCTGTGCACTTTAACCTACATTCTTATTCCATAAGTCTCATTCCAACAGCAGCAAAGCCCTTGTGGAAAAAGTATTCCAATAACAGAATTCTATTTACATGATATCCACTCATCAAATGTCACTCGGGCTCCGCACACACGAGAGCTTTCCCAGGCAATGCCCCCTGTTCCTCCAGCACTTTCCCCTGGGCATCCCAGAGCCAGCAGTGGCTCATAGGGAAAGCTAAATATTCAGAAAGAAAAATGTAACACAGGATTTCAAACACTGAACTTACATGTAAGCACACACAAAACTGTGGTAGGCAGTGAGAGGTGGGTAATCAAGGCCCCAGTAAAGCAGGTTGTTGTCACTTGTATTGAAGTACCTAAAAAACATAAAATTCAATTTAAAGACTACATTGCCAGCTTGGTTTTATCCAAGGAAAAGAATGAATACTAAATGCATTCCAAATCCAAAATAGAAGGTGGCAACGTCTATACCTGCCTGATTTTACTGCACATTAAATAAGTCTCAAGCAACAAAATAACAGCAAAAGTGATGCAGAGTTCACGTATTTGTGGTTGAAAAAAAAGCTGCTAAAGCTCACTTCAGTGGAGAGAAAAACCCCAGGTTCTACCTCCAAGCCCAGGAGGCCCATGTGAAAGGAAGGAAAAGGATTTTCCCCTTTGGGATTATGTTGTGTCAGGATTTCTGTGGCAGCATCAAAAGGAAGGCACCTCTAAGTGAGACCAGAGGGGTTTGTCCAAGGAGAAGCCCCAGCCCCTTCCCCTTTGCAGTGAAACACTGCCTGGGGCTGCTCCCACTGCCACGGGCCAGGCCCTCGGCTCTTCCGCTTCCTCTCCTCAAATGCAGCCAATTTTTGACATTTATAATAGTAAATGGTATTTCTTGAATTCTTTATGAGCTGCCTGAAGTGTCTTCTGAACAGATGATAAATCACATTTCTTTGAGTTGCATCTCTGCCTCTTATCCTACAATTCAAGATTGCTCCTGCCAAGGCAGTGCAGATTCTTCATGCAAAATGTCACAGTTTGCAACTTTCAGGGCACTTGCCAGTTCTAGGGGTTTATTTTTTCATTTTACCTTCTATAAAGTTTTCAATTATAAAAAAAAAATAAAATAAAAATAACCTTTATATATCCAGTGATATTTAGTAAGGAAGCTTTAAGAGTTTTAATTAGCAGTAGAATAAAAAAGGATGTTCCTAAAGGACTTTACAGAATAACATCAACTAGAAATATTTAAATTCTAGAATGCAATCCCTTGCACATCAGCCAAGATGTGCTGCTCCAAACACCCACTTTGCTCTATTAGAGATTCAATTCCACAGCAGACCCACCCAAAAAACCCTTCAGTTATCAATATAAAACCACATCAATTACAGAAGCAGGGAGCAAACACAAGGCCAAGGTGCCCACCTGGCAGCCCCTCAGCCAGAGCCAGCCTGCAGCAGTGTCTGAGCTGGCCCCTGGGGCTGCCTGGGGATATTGGCTGCTGTAACTCCTCATTTTGAGGAGACACAGCTCAGTGTAGCAGAGTGGATCAAAGCTGCCAACTCCATTATTATGCAACACCTCTTATCCCAGCTCTGGCATAGTCAGGGTGTTTGGATACCCCTGGAAAAAAAAAAGTTCCTATATTCTCATTATTGTCCAACAGGATGATCTGAGGTCACTACACAGAGCCATCTGCAGAGTTCACATGTATTTACAGAACACAAGTGAATAAATTTTCTATTTTGTCAGATTAGTCTGTTTCCCAAAAGACAGCCAGGGAAAAATTACACCACACACCCAAAACACCCCTGTCCCTGCTGGAAGATGAGCTGGAATTCCAACATATTCCAATTTGAGTTGTAGCACATATATGGACCCATTTTTTACTCTAAAGAATATTAGGGATAATGCAAAAACAAATAAAATATTTATAATAATTCTCCTCCTGTTTTACGTGATCTGTACAAACGAAGCTCGCTACACTTCAATCTAGGATCCAGAATTCCCACACTGAAAAATCTCCTGGATCATGGAAACAAACCATGAACTCAGAGGTGTCCAACACAAGCAGGATTTCCCGTTCCCCCTTTGCAAGCAGCACCTACCACTGCCTGATGGGTAAGTTGTAGGTGATCTCCTGCCAGTGCCTCTGAGCCTCGTAGTCTCCATACATGGGTGGTTTTCCTGCCCCTAAAAGGAGAGGACACAGCATTCAGGACATTATTTGGCTTATAGATTGCTTTCCCCCAGTTCTGTATTGCATAGTAATTACTAATTTAATTCTCTATCCCTCTATATTGAGAGCAAATAGAGACCTCATCATGCAGTCTAACAGAGAGAAAAAAAGAAAAGATGTGTGTTCTTTTGGCTTTCTGGAGACTTCTGCAATGAGCATTTATCAAGATACTCTGCTGTGAAGAACTGCTTCCTCATCTGACAAAAATAATCATTTCCAAGTGCAGATGAAAAATGTGGTACTTTCCCTGAACTAGGAAAATGCACATAATGGACATGTTACAGTGATTCTGTGGGAGCTGCTGCACTCCCTTGGCGGGTGATAATTGCCAATATTCTCACTTGTTTCAGCCATGGCATGCTACCTGACTATTAATATCATTATAATCCCTTGATTTGCTATTTTCATGGAAAAGAAAGCTTTCTCAATGCAAATACTTCAGATGTCAAATACTCCCCTCGATGGAAGCCTAACTGTGACCATGGCAGCATGCAAAGCATCTTCCCAGAGTTTATTTACTTCTATTAACCTGCTCATTGAGAACAGAAAGCAGACTGATTGTGCTCCCAGTGAAATATTGACACGAGGCAGACAGAGATTTAAGAGGTTCTTTAAAATATAGGAAAGCCATCTGTGGTTTTACCCATGATCTATGTCTGTGGGAATCCCACGAGCTCAGCAATGTGCAATTTATTCCCAGAAAGTGCAAAGTGCCTCTTAGCTCTGCTAATTTCTTCCTGGGGATGGAGAGAACAGATTATCTCCACTCTCACACATTCAGATTCAAGTTTGCCAAATAAGTGAGGTCACTGGAGTTTCATCAGTGTTCAATTCTGTAGCTCTAAGACCAGTGGAACAAAGAATCTGCCACTGGATTACTGAAATACAAAATAGATATTTGAATCACTGAAATCCAAAATGTACATTATCCAAATTTTAGAGTGTTGTGTGTGTATCAATTTCTCAATCCTGAGGGGAAAAAAGGGATGGAAAAAAATTAATTGGCTTCAGAATGATCAAAAGATCTTAATCCAAAGGTTTGATTATTAAAAGCCAACTACTAATCAGTTAGTTTGACACATTTAGCTTCCATCTAGAGAGAAAGCACCAAGTACACAGACAAACTAAGTTAACAATTAATAAAACTGGAATATTTTATTTTAAAAGGCTCAAAAATACCTTAAAAGTAGTGATTTTATTCAGTTTTATTGTTAACCTGGGAACAGAATTTTTTAAGGGTTTGAAGCTGCCTCTCAATACCTGTATTTAGCAGGAGTCTGGACATGCATTAAAAAATTATGCATTAACCTATGAAACCAAATTTTTCCTCAGTAATTCTCCAAGACCAGGCTATCACTAATGGTAACTTTTCAAAACCAGGTATTAGTTTCTGCTTCTTCATTGAATTCCAGAGGCAGACCCAAAAGCAAACTGCTGGCAAGGAACAGGGTGGGAATGAGACAGAGATCCAAGGGTGCACAGTAAATGAGGGTGGAATTCAAAGTTTATCACATCTGCAGCAAGTCAAAGAGGAAAAAAATAATCCCAGTGGATTTATGTGTTTGACAGCTTTAACACTGGGATTTTCCTTTTTACAGCCAGCCAATGCTCAAAGTCAAGCTTTAATAATTTGCTGGACTGGATCAGATCAGCTTTTCCTATTGCAAAAGCAGTGGGGAGGAAATAAGATTTAAAAATTGTTATTTTAGCTCAGGATTTATTTTAGACTCTCTTCCACAATCTTGATTGGGATGAAATTAAATCAACTTACAAAAATCTAGTTAGCAACGGAATTCTAAATAAATCCTCTTGCACTGCAAGAGAAATTCAGTGTGTGCCTGAAGCCAAGGTGTTTTCTGCCTAGAAATGGGTAAAAACCTCAGTTACCTACAGACCTCTCAGAAATGGCATTTTGAGAAAGCAAACTCAAACCAAAACAATCAGAAATGCAGTTCAGCTTCAAGCAAATTCTTCAAATAAATGAAGCCCAGAATTACCAGTTTAAAATCACCAGAATGCTCCTGAGCAGCTCAGGGGATGGGGCCACCCATTGCCTTAAAAAAAAAAAACCAGAGTAGAATTGGACTTGTGATTCTTTGGGCTGATGAGGACTGAAAGTATTGGTTCATTTTTTATCTTTTTTTAAATGTGCAGAGAGCAAGCCTTGTGCAAGCTTATTCCAAGTGTGGGGATGGAACTGGGAGGCTTGGAAAGGAACTTGCTAATTCCTTGCAAGCCTTCTGACACGAGGAGGAGAAAAACTCATCCATTACCAGAATGCAGCTCTGGCTCCTGCTGTAAACAAGCTTAAGGAGGTACAGGTACAAGGCAGAGTCATTGCTCACTCCATGTCACCTCTGCACTGTCTTCATTAGCACCAGCATTAGCTACATGTAAGCTAAATAAAAATATAAATAATAAGGTCATATCTGCTACAGAATTTAAAAGACAATATGAGACAAATGTACAAGTGGACTGCAATATTCTGCAAATAAAGGCACAGGGAAAACAGCCAGATGTTGATCCTAAAACATTAATGATCATCAGCACCATTCAAAAAAAAACAAAAAGTTATGGTGGTTTTTTCCAGTGTTCTGCTCCAAACTGTGATGTCAATCATGGCACACTTCAAAAAATAAAAGGAATTCTCAGGGAAATCAAGAAGAACTTAAATATAACAATGGTTGGAATAACACATTACTTCCTATGTATGATTTTATATAAACAGCAGTAAAGAAATAACAATAAAGCCCATGATCCCTCTCCCTGGGGCTGCTGCAGCCTGGGCAGTGCCTTACCTGAGTAGGAGCCCAGGGACACGGCCCAGCGCACGGTGAGCGCCAGCAGCACCGTCACTGTCATCAGGCTCCACTTCTCCATGGCTGCCACGCTCCTGGGGACACAGGGACACTGCCACAGCACAGCTCCTGGGCCAGCCTTCCCTGCTGGACATTCACAACTCACTGGATTATACACCTGGGGACACAGGGACACTGCCACAGCACAGCTCCTGGGCCAGCCTTCCCTGCTGGATATTCACAACTCACTGGATTATAAACCAGGATTATAGACCTGGGGACACAGGGACACTGCCACAGCACAGCTCCTGGGCCAGCCTTCCCTGCTGGACATTCACAACTCACTGGATTATACACCTGGGGACACAGAGAGTCACAGCACAGCTCCTGGGCCAGCCTTCCCTGCTGGACATTCACAACTCACTGGATTATACACCTGGGGACACAGAGAGTCACAGCCAGCTCCTGGGCCAGCCTTCCCTGCTGAACAGCCCCATATTCACAACTCACTGGATTATCCACAAGCACAGGGGTTAAAAAGTGAGTCAATGCCCTGTGTTACGTTAATGCCACTTCTTTCCTCAGCTAAGAGCACCACAGACGGATTATGCAAAGTGCACACCTGGTCTAGGCACCACTGCTGTTTTGTTTTAAACAAAATAAAAGCTATTTAAAAGTTAATTGGTGTCAGGAGACATTATTCTCCATCCTCCCAAAAAGCAACAAGGCTGATGTCCCACCAAGCTCATTTCACCACACTAAGGATCCTGTAAAAGTAAGAAATATTGCCAGGTCTGTCACACTGAAGCATGAAACTCAGAAACCAAGAAAATTATTATGTTGCCCTATGCAAAAAAAAATCTAAACTAACTATAAAATATGCAAACTTCAACCCAAAGAATCAGAAAAATTTTAGTCTGAACTAGGAAAAAAGTGAGGAAGAAACTACTGCAGTCTTGAAGGGTACAACTGCCACAGGCTTTCCTTGCAGAAAAGGCATCTTTTGATTTGAGTTTATTACACTTGCTACTGAAGCACTGAGCTGCTGTTTTAGTTACAGACAAGCAACACCTGAGGCATATTTAGGTTATTCTTCTCCAACTCCAGCCATATTTATTTACTATCACAGAAAGGTGTGACCCAACACCACCACCAAGGGGAAAAAAGAAGTTCATTAATAATATAAATCTGTGGCAGCAGATCTCCATCTATAGGTAGGAAGGTGAACACTGATATTTGCATGTTTTCACCTGTGCTAAGCCACAGGGGAGGCACTTGTATCTAAAAAAAAGATACATATGTCCTTCTTTTCAATCTTGTCACAATATTAATTAATTACACCTTCTTAATTATTTCACAGCACCAGCCTCATAGACTCCCCCATCTCTGTTTCATTCATTTACTTTTGCCATTCCCTACATTGGAATAACAATTGTTTTCTGGGATAGAGTTTCTTTCTCTGCTCCCAAAAGCTATCCTTAAAATATTCTTTCCTACTTATTTTTCACCTTTAATAATTATCCCATACTACCTATAACAAAAAAGCCATGCTTTTATTAGATCCTAAAGTCTAGAACTCTTAATTCTTGGTATCCTGTGGGTAACAATGTTAGGAATAATTTTTAGGGGACGATAAAGCCAGTTTGGTCAATCCCAAACTTTTCGCCTTCCCCTGGATGTGCAACACCTGATCAGGTGATCTCAAGATCCCACCTGTAAGCATGAGGCAAAAATCACAGCTAAAAAAACCCCAAAGAAACGCTATCTTTCCACACTACCTGTGGTGAAGATTCAGATAAATAACACCAGTACAAACCACCCAGCCCTGGCTCAGGGAAGCTGACAGAACTCAGCCATAGATGCAAGGGCCTGAATAGAACTTCTTTTAAAAGAGGTGTCAGCACACATTTCAGCAGCTGAAGAACGCACACACTGAATGAAGGATTTAATCTGTTACAGCAATACCTGTCTACAAGCCTGCTGTTTCCCTATTCCCCGTCAGGAGACGCCTTTATTCCTCCTCTCACCCCCCACTCTCACCTCCCTGCTCTGCCCGGCCTCCTCAGAGCCCCCAGGGGCTGGCACCGGGCCGGGCTGCGAGCCCACCCGAGCTGGCCCCGGCCACCATGGGAGCCTGCTGCCCCTCAGAATCCTCGACCCGCTCTTCCTAAGCCCCCTCAGTCCCCTCAGAATCCTCGACCCGCTCTTCCTAAGCCCCCTCAGAATCCTCGACCCGCTCTTCCTAAGCCCCTCAGAATCCTCGACCCGCTCTTCCTAAGCCCCCTCAGCCTTGCAGCCCCCTCAGCTCCGTAAGAATCCTCGACCCGCTCTCCTTCGACCCCCCCTCAGCCTTGCAGCCCCCTCAGAATCCTCGACCCGGTCTTCCTCACCCCCTCAGCCTTTCAGCACCCTCAGTCTCCTCGACCCTCTCCCCCTCAGTCTCCTCAGCCTTTCAGCCCCCTCAGTCTCCTCGACCCGGTCTCCCTCACCCTGCTCAGCCTTGCAGCCCCCTCAGCCCACCCCGCAGCCCCCTCACCTCACCTCCCCTCCCGGCTCAGCGCCCGCTCCGTCCCGGGCTCCCCTCAGCCGGCGCCGCTCGCGGGCTCTCACCGGGCTCGGGCCGGCGCGCGCGCTTCCGCCTGCGCGGCGCCTTCCGGGCGGGCTCTGCGCGTGCGCGGGGCGGGAACCGCGGCCGCCTCAGGGACGCTCCGCCATGGCCGCGGTGGGGCCGGGCCGGGAGCGCTGCGGGCTGCGCCGGCAGGAGGGGACGCTCCAGGGGGACCTCAGAGCCCAGTCCGGTGCCTAACGGGGCTCCGGGAGAGCTGGAGAGGGACTCCGGACAAGTGACAATGGAAGGGGGAATGGTTCCCCCTGTCGGAGGGCAGGGATGGATGGGATATTGGGCAGGAATTCCTGGCCCTGGCACAGGTGCCCAGAGCAGCTGCGGCTGTCCCTGGATCGCTGGAAGTGACCACGGCCAGGCTGGACAGGGTGTGGAACAACCTGGGGTAGGGGAATGTGTCCCTGCCATGGCAGGGGTGGCATTAGATGGACTTTAAGGTCCTTTCGACCTAAATCAGTCTGGGATTTGTGTTTTTCTACCATGCCAGCTGGGGAGCAGCCCCTCAGCCCTTGCAATTGGAGACGATATCTGGGAACAAAGCACAGAATCTCAGGCTGGAATACACAGTGGGGTCATCTGGTGCCACCTCCATGCTCAGGCAGGGCCATCCCTTGAGGCTCTCTGGACACAGCCAGGAAGACTCTGGAATCTCTCTGTGATGCACCATAGGCCCCACGTTTTAACCTTTCAGTCTTGCCCCTTTTCATTCTCTCGATGAAGTACAGAGCATAACAAAAATCAGAGAATCACAGGATGGTCTGGCTTGAAGGAGACCTCAAAGATCATCTCGTTCCACCCTCTGCCATGGGCAGGGACACTTTCCACTATCCCAGGCTGCTCCAAACCCTGTCCAACCTGGTCTTTTCTTCTGGTCTGACTGAGGTCAGGACATGAAACTGAGCAGAAAACTGATTATTCTATAAACTACCACCACGTACTGAGGGTTTCATGGCCACACCTGCCAGGTGAGCTGGCAGCAGTGCTCTCCTTGGGCTGGAATCCCAGGGCTGAAAGTTGTGATGGATTTAAACACAGCTGCTACAAAAAACAAATGTGGTCAAGAAACGTCTGACCGCTTACAATAGAAACGTTAAAGTAACCAGAGATTACTGCAAATCAAATTAGTTTGTAATTTTTTTTCAGATGTGCAGATTATTTTTAAAACGTATAACCACTGTAAATATAATATTTTGTAACACCAGAGGTAGCTTTTCTTCCTTCATGGTTTTCCAATGCAGGATGCTGATTTCCACTATCCCAACCATTTCTGAGTGCAAATTCTTTGGACATCCTGGTCCCTCTTACACCAGCCATATTTTCAGCCACTTGTGCCGTTGTCTCATGTGGGATGGTGTAAAGAGACTGAAATCTCTCTTAAACAGGTAAAGGTAAAAATCACACCTGTCTGCTGGCTTGCCAAGGTGTTTGGAGCCATAATCCTGTGAAAAATGGCAGATTATGACCATCAAATTTTATATAGTTTGCCTAATCTGATATACTCAATAATTTATATTCCTGCTGGGTAAAGTGCATCCATGTCAGGATTTTGACAGGAGGTCTGGAACTGACAAGTCTGTAAAATAAGGATAATCCTAGGAATCCATCAATTACAAACTTAGAGTTACACCTCCTGAATCCACAGCGTCTGGAGCTGCTTTATGGCACTGAAACAAGTGAATTCCCAGCCTAAGCCCGGGGGAGAATCAGCAGGGCAGATTCCTGTTTCAGTGCCTCTCTCCTCTCCTTTTACTCTCCCTTCCAGGATTTTCCATGCCCGGAATTCCCCAAAGAGCAAGGCCGGGGAGCGCTGATAACTGAGCCGCTCCTGAGTCCGCACTCGTTGCCTGTGAACTATCACCAAAAAAAAAAAAGAAAAAAAAAAAAGGAAAAATAAATTTAAAAAAAAGAGGAGTTTTTGGGTTTTTCCTTGGAGATTATTGCTAATTCTGGACCGGAGCTGGGATAAGCGAGCAGGAGCCCGCGGCCGCACATTCAAGTGCATTATTTCAATTAGCCGAGCGCTCTTTGTTGCAAGGTGAAATCATTCACTCCCCGGGAAAGCTTTTTTATTGAATGCTTTCTAAATACTCGCATCGGGCGCGTCGCCTGGAATTGAGTCTCTGTCACTTGTGTTTCTGCGGTGACTTTGACCAGATCAATGACTGGAAAAGGCATTCAGGACACATTGATACGGCGGGGTAGGAGACGAGCGCGGCTTGGTGCTCAGGAGTAGGGAGAAGCCGATAATGAGCAGATAAACGGCTTTGCTTAACCCTTGGCGTTCTCGGGAGGCTTCGGAGCTCCGCTGCCTCCTCTCCGGCTCTGTGGCTTGATGGCAGCCGAGCTGTGGCAAGGCAAAAAATCCATAAATTTGGGGGGAAATGCGGCCAAAATAACGAGAAAGTCTTTGCTAGGGCGGGCGGGAGTGAAGAGCCTGCAGCCATAAAAAGTTCCGGCTCTTGCAGAATTTCGTTTGTGAGCGGAGCCGCGGTGCCGGAGCGAGCGGGGGAACAAACTCTGGAGGGGTTTGCAATTGCAGATTCCCAATTTGACGATTCCCAGATTGTCCCGAGCCCAGGACATGCCCCGGGATGTGGCGGGCACGGAGCCGCGCTGCCAGCCCCGCTCTGAGCCCTCAGCAGCCTCGGCTCCTTCGCGTTCTCCTTTGCCGAGCAAAACCAGGAGTAACCGTGGCACAAACCACTACCTGAGCCCGCAGGGAGATGGATTTATTTTTATTTTCCCCCGTTAAGTATTGGCACTTAATAAAGTAATTACAAATTACTGAGGGTTTCGGGTTTTCTTTTGAATTCCTGCCATTTTCTAGGCACTGGGCGACACGGAGTTTCCCTCGTCCTACGCGAGGATGCTCCGAGTCCGCGGTAAAGCAGAGCAGGACTTTTCCTTCCATCCTTTCCCGGACAAGTTTTCGTGTGTCTCGGGTTTTCCCTTCTCGCTGAAGCTCAAGAAAACCGTGATTTTATCGCACCTGGAGCTCAAGGACGCTCCCTCTCACATTTTGCCGTCTTTATAAAGTCGCGCGGTTCCCGCTTCTTCAGCTTGCTTACCAAATCCCGGATTAATAAAGTTTACTTAGTTATTTAAATAGATTAAATGTCACATTTTAAATGGAAGGGGAAGGTTCTACCTTCCTGACCTATTTTTCATTTCTGATTTAGAAAAAGGCAAGATTAGCATGGATATTGCATTTTCAAGGACCTCGCCACTATTAAATAGACTGTTAAGTGCATTTTATGGCTGAAGAGTCTGTTCCCAGTTCAGTCTGGAAGACGTGCTAAGTTCATCTCTACCTGCTACATTGAACATTCACTGACTAAAATACTTCCTGTGGATGTAGTACCTATGCTCTGTATCTTTTAAGTACATAACGCTTCATGTTTTAGGACTGGTAACACGTAATTCAATAAAAGCCCCCGGAATTGAAGAGTTGCCTCTCTAGAAAGCTGGATGGCGGGTGTTTGCCCGGGTGCGGCTCGGCGAGGCTGTGGGGATGGATGCCACGGACGCTCCCGGCTGCGGGCGGAGGTTGGAGCGCATCAGTCGCCGCCCCGGGGGATGCCCGGGCTGTTCCGCAGCCGCGGAGATGGGCAGCGTAAGTTACGCGCGGAGCTCGCTGTGATTCTTCACTCTCCGCCTTTTAACACTAATTAAATGCCCCCGGGAATGGCCAGGCTGTTTTTTCCGCCTCCCGGAGCAGGCGGGGAGAGGCCCCGAGCGCACCTCGGACGCGAGGGAGAGAACAGAAACTGCCCGAGGTGCCCCGAGAGGCAAAATCCCATCGAATTCCCTCATCCCCCGGGAACTGCCCCCTGACCCGCACCCGCACGGGTGGGGAAATCCCCAATTCCCCTAAAGCAATCCTTGCTGTCTCTCCCCCGAGGGCCCCGCGAAACATGAGGGGTGCCTTATGCCAAAGCCAAATGCTGGCGCTCCTTCCTTTGCGTCCCGCCCGGGACACGCCGGCTCGGGCAGTGCTTGGCGGGGTAAATCCCCCGGTACCCCCAGCCCGTGACCCCCGGGGAAGCCGGAGCCGTTCTCAAGCGCTGCCCGTGTCCCAAAGGGGGCTGATGTCGCCGGTGGATGATTTCCTGCGGCCACGTCTCGGTGCGACAGACCGAGAAGGGAAGGTCTGCGATGGACATCGCTCCCCGGCCGCCCGGAGCGCTCCCGGCGCTGTCCCCTGCGGTAACCCCGGCCTCAGTTGTGCCCTCCCGCAGCTCCGGAGCAGGGTCTCCGATCGCTGTCCCCCTCCGGGGACACTGCTGCGGCCACGCGGGTCTCGGCTGGGGGCAGGCGGGGGGGATACCCGGAACGCTGGGGCTGCTCACTGAGATAAAAACACACGCGCGATAAACACACGTTTATAAATAACCGCAAAAGATCTTTCCCTGCCTTTTCCAGCGCTCGCCGCAGCCTTTCAACACCCATTAGCCCGAAACTTTCAGCCCCTCTCGGTGCCCGGGAGAGAGCAGCGATGCTATAAATAGGCGGCGTTGGGAGCCGGTAGCGCGGAGAGGGAGGAAAGGGGGGCGCAACTCCCGCGGCCGCGCAGCGAAAACGAGAGGGTTCCCCGGGAGCCCCGCATCAGCCGAGGAAATGGCCCTGATGAGCCCCATCTCGTCCCCTTTTCAACCAGCGTGATGGTTTAGAGGATTAGGGCCAGATCCTATCGGCAGATCCTATTATAAATCCCTTCCCCCGGCGGAGGGAGCGGCGGGGCCGTAATTGGAATAAATCAGGAGCGGGGTCGGGGAGGGTGCAGGGGGTGGTGGTTCTGGGTAAACTCTCGGGGCTGCGGGAGGGTCATTTTCCCGGTGTTTCGGATCTAGTTACTTCCAACACACCCCAGGGACCGACGTGACACGACTTATACTAATGGGCATCTGTCACCGGCCGTGTCAAGTTTTGCCATATGCGGCGGACAAGTTTGTGGAAGGGAAAACAAGGGAAAGAACAAGGGAAGGAGTTTCTGTTGTCTGTTCCCGTGGCTGAGGGAGCTCCGCCGGGATATGCTGCTCCCTCTCCTCCCCGGCCCGGCTGTAGGGACTGCGCCCGCTCCGCTGGGAGCCGGGAAAGCCGCTCCCGTCCCGGCGGCAAACCCTCCCCTGTTCGGGGACCGACTTTTGACGCCCCCTACTCCGATGCCCGCCGGTAGCTCTGCGGGACCCGCCGGGACGCCCCGTCGTGCCGCCCGCTGCAAGAGCGCGGCTGCGGGCGCTCCGGATCCCCCGATGCCCCGAATTGCTCCCGGACTCCCCGATGACTCCCGGCCCCGGGGGTGTTCCCGGCCCCGAAGGTGTTCCCGGCCCCGGAGGTGCTCCCGGCCCCGCGGGCCGTGAGGGCGATCCCGGTCCCGCGGACGCTCCGGGGGAGTTCCCGGATCCGGGTGCTGCGGGGATGCTCCCGGTCCCGGGGTGCTCCCGGCCCCGGGGGGGCGCGCCCGTTCCCCGCGGGTGCAGCGGGAGCTGCCGCGCCCCCCGCAGGCCCCGGTGCGCCACTGCAGCCCCGCCGCCACCGGGAGCCCCCGGCTGCGGGCACGGCCCCGCTGCCGCTCGCGGCCCCGCGGCTGCGGGCAGCCGGCGGCTCCCGCGGGGAGGCGGCCCCGGATGGGGGGCTCATCCCGGGGTTCTTCCCGACCCCCGCGCCTTCCCAGTGCCGCCCGGCCCCGGGAGCCGCCGCCGCTTCCCCGGGAAAGGCTTCTCCTGCGGGCCTCGCTGTCCTCGGCGATGGAGGGGACAGCGGGGGAGAGAAAGAGAGGCCGGAGGTTACGGAGGGAGAAGCGGCTCCCGGAGGGAGGCAGCGGGCAGGAAAGTTGCCGCTGCCGCTGCCGCCGGCGCGCAGATGCCGAGCCGAGGCATTGCTGCTATGTGGGGAAATATGAGCGAGTAATTTTATAAGTAACAAAGGCTGGGGAATGGAATGAGCCCCTGTTATCCGGTGTCCTCTGGAAGCCCTGGATCAGCAGCTTCTTGAGCCTCGCAGCGACTCCGGGCAGAGGCTCCTTTCTTTTTTCCCAGGGGATCGGCTAAATATAGAAGCCCCCTCGATCGCACGAATCACCCACCATTTGCTGTTTGTGTAAAACCGATTAGCCAGACACAACTGTGAAACAACTCGTTCCTCTGACACCGCCACGCACCGCCACATTCCGCTCCGCGGGGTTCCGCGGGGCCGTGGGTGCCCGCGGAGGGCCCCGCGTGTCCCCGCTCCCTGCAGGTTCTCCCTGTCCCCGGCAGATGATTAGCGAGTCCTTATTTATAAAGTTCAAACGACCTCATCACCGTGGCTGCTCGGTTTATTTTAGTCTATGTATGCGGAGGTATAAATATTTACTTAGGAAGAAATAATATTTACTGCTTACCAGGAAAGCAAGGACACTTTTATTTATATATTTATTTTAAATCCACGGCTGCCAGAGGGTTGTTGGAGGGGAAATAAGCGCCTGGTTCAGCTCCTCCCGCAGCCGAGCCTGCCGCATCCCGCATCCCGCCTGCGTTTTACGCCGCCGATTTTCCTAACAAAGACAACGAATTATTTGAGCGGAAAAGCGAAATCCAGGACGCTTTTCCAAGGTGACAAAATTTCAACTTTTTAAGAGGGAGATAATAAAGCACCAAACACTGTCAGTGCACGGGAGACACCGAGATCTTAGCAGGCTCAACCCCCCGACGCGCCGCTTTAAATATTAGAACGCTACATATTATTTCCTTTTTTTTTTTCATTTTAACTGTCTCCTTATTTTAGCCTCGAAAACACACACATATATATATACATATATGTATGTACGTATGCTTATTATTTTTAATTTTAACAGCTGCCATTAAAGCTGAGTTATTGGGAATTAACTGGGAAAGGCCGATCCCTTCCCGGGGGAAGATCCGCTGTTTTAACCTGACTATTTATCTGATCTAAACGAAAGATCCGCGCTCGGATACCGCACGGCCACGGCCTGAATATATATATATTTTTTTTTCCCTCTAAAATAAATAGTAAACATTTATTAAATCAACCCAACGTGGTTTATTTAAAATAATTTCCCTTCTAATTAGCCCCGACCGCAGACCCAAAGCGTGCCTATTCCGGCCGGGAATGCCGCAGCGCCGGGATGTAGTGTTGAAGTCAGGCCGAGAAAAAATTAATATATTTAGGGAAACATCACGGCGCGCTCGCGGGAGTCTCGGATCTGCCGGGGAAGGTCGGATTTGGAAGGAATCGGGGTGAAGGCGGCCCCGCCGCCGCGGGGCCGGGCGCTGTCGCTGCGCGGCCGAACCGGGCGCAGGGACCGCGGGAAACCCGCCCGCGCCGCCACCGGCGGGATCCAAAGCTCCGCGGCACCGGAGAACCGGCGCTCCGCGGCCGCGCCCCGAGCGCGCCTCCAGCCTCCGCGGCCGCGCAGCCCGTCCTGCGGCCGGGGGTCACAAAGACACCGCTCACACAGAGAACGGGCAGAGCATTTTAAAAATTTATTTACAAAGTTGTGTACAACACGAAGGGATAACATTTAGAATACATATATTCATTCATATATAAACAGACTTCTATAATAGAATGACAGCGTTTTTCCTCCTTTTTCTTTTCTCTCCAAAATTCTCTCTCTTTTTTTTTCCTGTTCGTTCGTTTAATATTTAAAATTTCCCCCGCTTATTTCTTTTTTTTTATACAATTCTTTTTTTCCTCGTTTGTTCGTTTATTTCGGATAAAACCGCTCGGAGCGCCGGAACCTTCAAAAAAAGTGAAAGTTCACGGCTCCTAATCGCGACCGTCATTTTCGCCTCTTTAGAAAAATAAAAACCCCGAAAGCAACGTCAGTGATTTTTGATACAAATATGTACAAGCGGCGGTGGCGGCGGCCGGTGCCCGCTGCTGCTGCTGCTCCGGGTCCGGGCGGCCGCGGAGCCCCGAGGGGGCGGCCGGAGCTCCCCGGGGCGCTGCCCGGGGCTACTGCGCCGGCCACTTGGCCTGCACGGCGGCGGCGGGGGCCGCGGGCTGCAGGAACTGCCCCGCGATGATGTTGGTAGGCACGCTGAGGATGGGGGCGATGGCCGCGGTGGTCCTGGCCAGCGCCAGCGGCTGGTGGGCCATGAGGGCCGACTGCACGGTGACCGGCGGCCGCAGGAAAGTCTGTGCGCTGGCGGCCGAGCTGGCGGCGGGGACGCCGATGATGTTCTCGATGCTGAACGACGGGCGGCTGCTCGGCTCCGACTTGACGATGGAGCCGGCGGCGCCCAGGCTGTTGAGCTGCAGCTGCAGGCTGGGGCTGAGCTGGGAGTTGAAGGCTTTGCGGCTGAGCTCGCTGGACGGCAGCAGCGGCACGGCGGGCGGCAGCATGGGCCCCACCGGGGGGATGTAGGGGTACTGCAGCGCGGCCGCGGCCGCCGCGGGGTGCGTGTAGGCGCCGGGGTGCAGCCCGTAGGGGCGGCCGTAGGGTCCGGCCAGGCCGTAGGCGCCGAAGCCCTGCATCATCAGCGCCGTCTGGTCCCGCAGGTGCTCCTGCTGGTGCCGCTTGAAGCGCTTCCTGCGGCGGAGGAAGCTGCCGTTGTCGAACATGTCCTCGGACTGCGGGTCCAGCGTCCAGTAGTTGCCCTTGCCCGGGTTGCCGGGCTCCCGGGGGATCTTGACGAAGCAGTCGTTGAGGGAGAGGTTGTGGCGGATGCTGTTCTGCCAGGCGGGGAACTTCTCCCGGTAGTAGGGGAAGCGGTTGCTGATGAACTCGCAGATGCCGCTGAGCGTCAGCTTCTTCTGCGGGCTCTGCAGGATGGCCATGGTGATGAGGGCGATGTACGAGTAGGGCGGCTTCACCAGGCTGCTCTTGGGCTTGCTCTGCCCCGCTGCCCCGGCGCCGCCGCCGCCGCTCGCCCCCTCCTCGCCGCCCCCCTTGCCGCCCTCGGCCGCGCCGCCGGGGGCCGCCCCGGCCGGGCTCCCGCTGCCGCTGCTGCCGCTCTCCGCGCCCGCCTCCGCGGGCAGCGCCAGCTCCGCCGCCTCGTCCAGCGGCAGGCGCGGCAGGGCGGCGGGGCTGCCGGCCTCGCCCTCGCTGTCCTTGCCCGGCCCGTCGTCGCCCTCGCCCACCACGTCGATATCCACATCCTCGGCCGCCGGGACGGCGGGGCCGGACATGTCGCTGGCGCTGCCGCCTCCCGACAGGGTCATCCCCGCTCGGCGGACGGGGCGCGGCGGCGGCGGGGCCTCCCGCCCGCACCGGGCTCCCCCCGCGCCCCGCTCCCGCCGCTCCTCCGACCGGTCCCGGGGGCTACACCCGAGCGGCCCGGCTGCGCCCCGCGGCGCCGTCCCCGCGGGGCATGGGGCGGCCGCGCCCGCTGCTCTCCCGTCCGCGGGGCTGCCCTGGCCGCCCGGTCACCTCCCGCCGCCGGGCATCGGGGCTCAGGCGGCGCCGCCGGATCCCGCCCGCCGCGATGCGCGCCCGAGGGCGCCGCGCATGGGGCCGCTCCGCGGGCCGCCGCCGCTCCACCGCTCCGCTCCGCGGCCGCGCCGCGCACCGCTCCGCCGCCCTCCGCGCCGGCTTGCTGGTGTTGGTTTTTTTTTTTTTTTTTCTTTCCTCTTCCCTCTTTCCTCCTCTCGTCTGGCTTTTTTTTGGCCGCTGTTTTTTCCCCCCCTCGGCGGAGGGAGGGGACGGAGCTGCCGGCGGCCGGGCCGGGCGGGGCGGGGGCAGGAGGCCGGGGGTCGCGGGGCCTCGCTCGCCACTTTGGCAGCGCGGCGGTCCCGACTGCCTGATAGATTACTTTCCCGTTAAAGATATACTCGGAGGCGGCTCCACGTGACCGCCTGACGTCAGGCGCCCCGCTGTGAAGTCATGCAAAACTCGAGTTGTTTCATGGACTGTCAACAAAGACCGGCGGCGGCTCCGCTCTGCCCGCCCCGACGGGGCCCGACGGCACCGGCACCGTTCGGCCCCCGCGGAAATGCCGCCGCACCGGGGCTCGCCGCTGCCGCTCTCGGTGCGCAGCGCCCGGAGCCGCCGCTCTCGGGGCGCTCGGCAGCGCAGGCTCAGCGGATGCGCCGCCGCAGGAGCGCCTAAAAGCACCAAGTTTGGGCTTTGAAACCACTTTTCAGTGGGTTTCTTTTTTTTTTTTTTTTTTTTTTTTTTCCAGCGGCAGCAGGGCAGCAGCACCAGCTGGGAACGGAAGATCAGAGAATAGCTATTGATTTATCTATTAGGTTAGTTGCAGAGAGAAATAAAAAAGACCTAAAATAACAAAGGGAAACTATAAATAAAGAACCTTTTAGCCGGTTACCTTTTTTTTTTCTTTTTTTTTTTTTTTCTTTTTTTTTTCTTTTTTTTTTTTTTTTTCTCTTTCCAGAGGTGTTAACGACTTAATTATTGCGGGCTTTAGCATATGAAAAAGTAGGAAATGAGGGAGTGTGTGTGAATGTGAGGACCGTATTGCCGCGGCCCCAGGTAAGCCCCGGCCCGGGGAAAGGCGCCCGGCGGGGCGGGAGGGGGCCCGGCCGCCCACCCCTGCCCCGGTGCGGAACCCCCCGCCCGGGCCCTCGGCCGCGGGTGGCTCCCGGGGTTTGGCTTTTTAATGCGTCCCGCCGAGCCCTTCGCTCTGCTGCTTCCCGCACGTGTTGTCCGCTTTCGGTAAATACAATTAAATTAGGGGAATGCCCCAGGAGTCAACGATTTCCTACGAGCGGCGCTGGTTTAGGGAAAGCCATTCCCGTCCTTGTCCCAAACCCATCGGGGCTCCGAAGGGTCGCTGTCCCGGCCCCTCGCAGAGCCTGTGCCGGGCCCGTTCCCGGGGGTGGATGGGGGGACCCTTCCCGCGGGCGCGGAGCCGCTTTCCCCCCGCGCTCCCGCAGCATCTCCGCGGCCCGTGAGCTCCGCACCCGCGCAGCGCCCGCTGTCACACGCGCGGTCACAGAGCCACACGCTCACACACACGCACTCGCCTTGTGTGACACCCGGCGCGCCGCAAAGGCTCTCCCAGGGAAAAAAAAAGAGGAAAAACCCCAACTCCGCAGCCCCCTGTTCCATTTGTTGCGCTTTTCTTCGGCACAATAAAAGTCAAATTAATTGATTCGTATTATTAATTACGGTGCTTAGCGTGAAAAGAAACGTTTCCCCTCGATTAGGGCTCTATTGTGCTAATCCCGTGTTCAATCACGGCTGCCGGCTGAGCGGGGCCGCCCCGCTCCGCGCCTCTCCGCGCCCCTCCGCGGGCGCTGCTGCGGCTCCCAGGCCTTCACCTGCTGAAGTTCAGGGCGGCATTTCGAAGCCCATCCCTTTGGAAAGTATTCGGGAGCCCACCCGGGCGGAGAAAAGCTTTGCTAAAAATCAGGAAAGTTTCCCCCAAATAAACCGGGAGCCCCCGAACCCATGGAAGTTCAAGGGCTGGAGGGGAGCAGGAGCCGCGTCCTGCAAAGCGATAAAACAATTAAAGCAGCTCCCGTGGAGGTGGAAACCCACAATAATGACACGGCCAGAAATAGAAAGTGGGCGCCCATATAGACAGATAGATTTAGCAACAGGAGAAAAACAAACTGTATCGTCCGGATCGATACGGAGTCAAATAGAGACACGGCAGTGCAACGGGAAAAGGGAGGATGGAATAAGTTATGATAGAGAGGGAGAAATTAATTACAACTCAATTTGATTCTAATATGGGAAAGCAAGATCCTGGGCTGCGAAGCGAGTTAAAAATAAATCCGGAGGCTGAGCCTCGGGGGTGGGGGGGATTGTGGAGGAAAGACAGGGCTGGGGCAATTTCTGCTTCTGTAATCGTTTTAAAGGAAGGAGAAACCAAAGGTGTCCCCTTTCAGCTCCTTAAGCCTATTACTTTCACTAATGAGTTATATAAATCGTTGACCTGACCTGGATTAAACCAGCATTGTCGTTCGGTACAAACGTGCGGGGGTAAAAGGGCTCGCAGGAAAGGGGCTGCGGGTGAGAAATCCCTGTAAAATAAACACATCCAAGGGAGGGGACACGACAGGGACACACAGACATCCCCCGACCGCTAGGACCGGGGTCGGGGCCGAAATGGGGCGAGCGGCGGGGCCTGGAACCCCTTTCAGCAGGGCTTTTCGCTGAAGATGTAGATTATTAAATATATATAATTTTCCCCCCTCTATTCTTAGGCCTCTATTTGCATGTGTTTGGATTTCTTTTTTCTTCTTCTTTCTTTCTTTTATTTCCCTTATTTTTTTAATCGTAATAAATCGCTCGTAAACCCGGCAGACCTCAGTGTAAAACGAAATTGGTCATGTTTCCAAAACGGTTTCGGATTTATTTGTATTGGAAATGTATAAACATCCATTCTGTAAAAGGCAACACGTTTAATTAACGATGAGAGAGCAGTTAGGGGCAGAAAGCTAGTAAAATTGTGTGATAAATTTATGGCATTGTTAGCGTGCTTTTAATTATGGCTATTATGTTAATTATTTCACATTAGCATGGAGTTATCAGCAGCATGTCAGATTTAATCAAAACGAGCCTTTCTCTCGAAAACTGAGCTTTTCATTCGCCGCGAGGAGAACGGGGGGTCCCGAGCCGAAGCCGCTTTCCCCCTTCTTTATTTATTTAAAAATAAATAAATGAAGGCTTTTAAAAAGAGACTTCCCAATGAAAAGAGTGGCTGGACGTGATCCGGGCTGGTGCAGGCGGCAGATCCCTTTAGGCTACAGCGAGCAGCGCAGGGAGGCTGAGGAGAGAAGCGACGCTCTTGTTTTTTAGGAATTCACCATTTTCACCCCCTCCGGAGAAGGCATTTTATCATTTTGGATCATTCTGTCAAACAATATGATGTTGCTCATTTTTATCTGTCCCGTTTTACAAAGCCCCCGTTCACACTGCTGGCCAGGACAACGCGCCTCAGTACAAAAGAATAAAAGAGACAAGCCGGGAGGATATGGGATCGCTGCATGGATCAAAAAGGAGGAAAGAGGAGGAGGTGTGTGCGAGTGTGAGTGTGTGTGTGTGTGTGTGTGTGTGTGTGTGCGCGGTGGTCTCGCAGCGGCCCCGGGCCGGCTCCGTGCCCGGCGCTGCCCCGCAGCTCCGCGGCCGCGGCTCCCGCACCCGCTCCGCACCCCGCGGGGCCGCTGCTGCCGCTTCCCCGAAGGCTTTCGGAGCTGCCGTGCAGAAATAAGAAGAATTGAACGCAGAGAAATACAAAGAGAAATTAAAACCCGCAGGTGTGCCGGCAGCGAGGCGGGCGGCGGAGTTTTGGGGGGCTCCGTCCGCGCCGAGGTGCGGAGCGGCCCCGCGCCCGCGGAGAGCCGCGGCCATCGCTCCGCGCAGCCCCGCGCAGCCCGGCCGGCTCTGCCCGCGCCCCCTCCTCCGGCCGGCCCCGCTCCCCCTTCCCCACGGGAGCGGGGGGCTGCGACCACGGCAGCTGCTGGCTTATTTTTAGAGCATTTCCATTCCTCCGGTTAATTTTAGATCGATCCATTATTTAGCCCCAGTTCGCCTTTAGGGAAACCCAAGCTGGGGGCGGCCGGCGCTCCGCGGCCGCGGGACTTTCCCCCGTGCGAGGTGCGCGGCCGCGCAGGGAAGGCGACCGTGGGGATCCCCCCTCGCACCCCCGGCGCTGCCGGAGGGACGGGGCCGCGCCCCGCGGATCCTGCGCCTCCCCCGGCTGCTGGCCCGCGTCTCCCTGCGCTCTTTGCGCGCTGCCTTTCCCGCTGAGCTTGGCTTTCACCAGGCGCGGGTTTTCCACGTCTCCCGCAGCCTTTTCCCCTTTGGGAGACACCCCCAAATCCACACACGCCCCCCCCCCCCCCGCCCCTCCGAGCGGGGCCGAGGTGCCGGGGCTGCCCCGCGGGTCCCCGCCCGGCCCCAGGGGACCGCGGGTGGGTGGAGGAGGCACGGAGCCCCCGTCCGGCCCCTGGGAGGATGCGGTGCAGGTGCGGTTCACATTCGTGCGGTCGCACACGCTCCCCCCGGGCAGCCCCCGCCGTCCCGCACCGCGTCCATCCTCCCTCCGCCCCTGCGGCTGCACCCGGAGCCTCTCCCTGCTCCGGATCCAAACACCAGGCAAACGCCGGGCTGGTGCATGGTGAACCGCGAGTCGCCTTCAGTTTGGGGCTCGTTTTCCTGAAGGCGCGTCCTGGCGCCGGTCATGGACTCCTCTGTGCCTCCCCTCCCCTGGGAGAGGGCAGGGTACAGGTGGAGGGGCAGCCGGCGGTGCTGGCTCGGCTCGGCTCGCAGGGAGACATCCCCGACTCGGATACAGGCAGGAAAACATCCCGGGGAGCTGGCAAAACCAGGCAGCAGCACTCAGGTGTGCCAAGGTATCCTCTTGGGATCCACAAAATAAAATCAAAAGGGTCAGAAGAGTGGAGCCTGGTACAGGTTAGAGATTTGGGTGCTTTACAAAGCAAGGAGAGAGCAAAATTAATCAAATAAGTTAAAATACAGAATTATTATTATTAGGCAAATGAGGCTGCGTGAGAGAGAAGCTCTGCCGCCTTTTGGGCAAGAGGGCTGCAAAGTTAGCTGAGACCTGATTTGAAAAACAAAAAACAGAAAACACCCAAACATTTGGCAGTCGTTCAATCAAAATTCGTTTGTTCTTCAGATTCTCATTTTGCAAATCCCCACTCTAAACAAATGGATATTTATCCCCAGTTTTGGCTGCAAGCACCTGCACCCACTCTGCAGTCCCACGCAGCACTGGCATCCAGCAGTGCTGATTCCTGGAAGGGCCCTGCTCACGTCCCCAAACATCCCCAAAAAATGGCTAAAACCCATCTCCCGAAGACGCTGGCACATCCCTGCCCCTGGAGGAGGCTCCTGTACTGTGAGCCGTAATAAATACACAGGAACAAAAATCCCAGGCAAAAAAAAAAAAAATTCCTTTAAATTTGATTGATTGGAATTCATGGAGGGAAGGGATGGGTGGGAAGGGGTGCCGCTGGCCAGGGCTGTGGGGGAGGCCCAGGGCAGCCCCCAGCCCTGCTCATGCACAGCAGCAATATTGGGGTGAGACACGGACAGCCCCAGCTCATCCCCCAGGGAATGGCTGCTCTGGGAAGGGATGTGCTTAGGCCACCCTCGCTCCTTCAAAACCTGGGGATTGCTCCATTTAGGGATGGAAAGGGCACTCTGGAGAGGCTCAGGAGAGAAGATTCTGTGTGAAAATGAGGGAATTTTACGTGAAAATGCCCTTATTTCTCTGAATAAACCAACAGGACAGAATATTTTTTCCTTCATGTCCGTGTGGCCCGAAGGGATGGTGCAAGTGGTGCCGGCGTGGCAGCAAATATGGGGACGTGCCTTCAGAGGGGGGGATGCAGCTCAGAAATAAAGGACGCGACTCAGAATGAGGAGCCAGAGCCAGGCAGCAGCGGCAGCTCCTTTCACACCCCTGTGCCCTGGCAGGCAGGCAGGAGGTGCGAGGGACACACAGCAGGGCTGTTTGCTCAGCTATTCCCCTGGCCAGCCAGATGCAAATGAAGACGCTAAGAGGATTTCCAGGGCCGTGAGGAAATCCCTTTGCTGAAAACCGGGAGCTCTCCATGGGCTGCCCCAGTGCTCCTGGCAGCACTTAACTCACAGACACCCCGTGAGATTCCCCACACCGTGAGATCCACCAGCTGATTCCATTCCATTCCATTCCATTCCATTTCATTTCATTCCTCAGCACAGCCAGGACACTGGTGGGAGCCAGCTCCCCCTCCTCGTGCTCTGCTGCTTCCCAGGGCTTTGTTTGTTTGTTTTTAGCAGGATAGTTCTGTACAGCACCCTCGATTCCCTTTATTAAGCGCGCCAAGACAAGGGGTGAGTTATGGCTGTTGTTAATAAAATTACTCTGCTAATATTTTTCCCCAACTCGTGGAATATTATTGATGGGTCAGGGATGGGCCCATCCCGAGGCACGGGGCCCATGCATCACCCCAGCTCCACGTGCACCATCCAAATGGGGCCTTGGTGGAGCGTAAGTGGTGCACAGGCCTTTTATGGGCCTTCTGCAGAACGGTGAATTTTACCCAAAATGCAGGTTAAAACCCATGTTAGGTATTAATGTAATCAGGTCCATAATCTCTCCATCAAAAACTCCCCAAGCACCTCTTCACCTGCTAAACCAGGTAGCTCCTTATCTGGAGAGTGCTGTAACACATTCTAGGGGACTTCTTGGTTGTTTTTGGGAAAGAAAATATGAATTGCTCAGTGCCTGCAAGTCCTGGCTTAGGGCAGGGCATGGGGAGTCACCAAAGGGCCATCCTGACCTGCCAGTCCAACATTTTCCTCCTCCACCTTCAAACACCGAATTAAATTTTTCTATGAAAACTTGGTGACCTCTACAAACGTATTGGAAACAGAAGTGCCACTGTAGAAGGAAAAAATCCTGCTTTATTCCCCCCCCCATCCACCAAAATCTATTTTTTAAGACCAAAAAATATCTATTTTCTATTTTTAAATTTTTTTGGGGCGACACACTTCCAGGAGAGCTGCAGATTCCTTCCCCCAAGAAGCTTTATCAGCTCCATTCATCAGGGCATTTCTGCAAATTCCATTTAGATCCTTCACCTTATTAGAGGTATTTTATTAAACATTTTATTAAAGTCTTTTAATGCCTTCCAGGGCATGTTGTAAAACCCCACTGATTTCAGAAGCTTCTGGATGAGCTTTTCCAGCACTTCCATGTTGAGAGCACATGTTGGCAACTTTGCTCCTGTCTAGGACAGGACAGATAAAACCAGGGAGGGTTTTAACTTTGACCAAAATCATTAAAGGGTGGTATTTCCAATTAAAAGTAGAGGATGTGAAGAATAAGTATTTATTCCCTAAAGCACGTCAGTATTATTATTTTTTGTTGGATTTTCTGCTTTTGCTCAGGTGAGAAAAATTTCCAAGAGGAATTCCAGCTGAGGAAGTGATAAAATATGTTGAGCTGGGTCAGGCAGTATTTGCAGTCTGTAAATAAAGATTATTTAGGGACTCTTGTTAAAGTATTCTGTGATAGAAGAGTTCAAAGACATTTTAAAATGGATTCTGAGCAACTGGGCAGAGAGAAAATATGTCTGTGGGACCATGAAACATTTATCTGTCCCGAAGGAGACAGGGAAAAAAAAAAAGCCAGGAATGATCTATCATAAGGGAGGAAATCTGCACCTCAGCATTTGCCAAAATGTCTTAATTGCTTTGTAAACTCATCTAAATAAATAAAACGTGAAGGGCTGTCTGGGCTCTCTGCTAAGGAGCACTGAGTATTGCCTGGGGATAAAAATCTTAATCCTGCCCAGGGCTGGGCTTGTGCCCAGTCTGGGCCTGGCTGCTCCTGGTGCAGGAGGTCAGGATGGGGCCACAGGGCTTGGAGCAGGTTCTGGAGGTGGGCAGTGATCCCTGCCCCAGCCTTGGCCACAGACAGGAAACTCACACCCATTGTGGCTCCTCTTTACTTGTTTTTTTACTGCTCCTTGCATTTTTTCCTGGTGAAAATGGCTCTGTGACACTCACGGATCATTCACTTTCAGGGCTTGCACACCATGGTTGTAAGAGGGCTCCTTAAAACTTTCCAACTTGTGGCTTTCCTCCTCAAAACCCAGATGAGATCATTGCTCAGGAATGTGTTACAGCACCCTCCAGATAAGGAGCTGCCTGGTTTAGCAGGTAGAAGAGGGGCCTGGGGAGATTTCAATAGAGAGATTGTGGACCTGATTACATTCTCGTGGCTCCTGTGACAAGGTGATTTTCCCCCTCTACTCCTCTGTGGTGAGACCCCATCTCCAGCTCCAGGGTCCCATCAGGATGTGGAGCTGCAGGATAAAATCCAGAGGAGGCCATGGAGCTGCTCCAGGGCTGGAGCTCCTCTGCTCTGGGGGTGCTCACCTGGAGAAGGGGAAGGCTCCAGGGAGACTTTAGAGCCCCTTCCAGTGCCTAAAGGTGCATAGCATTTAAACCATGTAAATGAATGAGACTTAAATATGTGCTTCAGGTTAACAATATTCTAAGGCTGAACTAGAGCTTCATTTTCCACATAGATCTTGTTCAAATTTGTAAGGTAAATTTTCATCTTCATATATATGAAATATCTTCCTTCCTGCCTTTCTCCTGATAGATTTTACCATTTTATTTTCATTTCTTAGTGAACCTCAACCTGGAGCAATGGTCACTCCTGTACTGAGGCTGCAGCAAAGGCAGCTCCTGAGTGGCTTCAGGCTGGAAATGGGGCTGGTGGGTGTTTGACAAACACTGCTCATGGAGAGAGGATGACCAGAGGAGGCTCATGGCTGAGACTTGTCACACTATCCTGCTGCTTTGGCTTTTATTAATTAATTAATTAGGTTTCTAATAACTAACAGCCCAGTCCTGCACTCCTTCTGCATGCAGAAAAGGACATTTTCTCATAAAGCTGCGCTGGATCCTGAACAACTTCTCTCATGGCATTGCTTCCCTTGCAGTAATTACTTGCAGGAGTTTTTCCCTGAGTTGGTAAGGATTTTTCAGGCTGTCATTCTGGGAAGGACATATGTCCAGCATAGCTATAGCTAGCATGTCCTGCATGATTTACATGTTTCTTACGTGTGTGAAATGTAATATACTTATATGTTTTGGAGCCATGTATTTAGATATGATCTCACATAAGTCTGGCAGATAAATATGTTCATCTCATATAGCACTGACAGACTTATTTTCACTTAGGACTGCTTTTATTCAAGGACTTCTTTCTGTCCTTGGTGTTGGCTCAGCTGGCTCATTATTAGGTCCAAATTTTCCCTTCAAATTTCAGCAATTGAAATAAAACCACATGAGCAACGTAATTGTTGTGTTTAAGTTAAATATTAATGTTAGATATGGATCCAGTGGTGGACGGATTGATGCCTGTCTGTGTGGGATTTGATAATTGCTAGGAACGGGAATGATGTTTTTATTTTCTATCTGCCCATGATATTTCAGTGACCAATCTCCAGGGTTTCATTCCTTTAAAGAATGACGTGGAACAGGCTGAGCTGCAGCTCCTGACCAGGTGAATGGCACCTCCCTTCAAAAACAACTTTGTGCAACTTGCTGCCAGAATTACCTGGACAGAAATCTCCTTGAATTTGTGTTTCTTTCACATTGCTCATCTGATTTCCTGAAGCTGAGGAAGAAGGGGGAGGAAGAGGAGTGTCCTGATTCTGAGGAAGGTACGAATCTGAAAATGGAGAACTTGAAAAAAAGTTCAAGAGGAGAAATTAATTAAATAAATGCTAATATAGAAGTAAAAAACCCCACTGCCTGACAGGAGAGCAGCATTTTAATGGCATAACTCGTGAATAACCTTGCTGAAAGGTCTTTGTGCTCGCTGCCCTTTGGTACCTGACTGTGCTTCTGTGCTGCAATGTTTGTTCCTGGTTTCTTCTGCTAAAGTTTATAAAGCCAACTTTAAAAAAAAAAGAGGGGGAGTGTTTCCATAATTATCTCCTCACCAATCTACTGCAGTAAATTACCCCCCAGCCCCATGCCTTGGTGCTTAACACAAACCAGATGAGAGAGCTTCATATTTAGTTTAATAAACTGTAATTTCTGACAAAGGTAACTGTCACCTTCTGTTTCATTCTGTGCGTTTATTTTTCAAGCACCAGAGCTGACCTCCGAACTCAATCTGCACTTGCCTATTGATGCATAAATATCTGTAATATCACAGTAAATTAAATTCAGTTTTAAAGGGTTTCTATTTAACAATCTGTCAGAACTTTCACAGCGTTTGATTTCTAGTTTCCTCTGTCCACTGACAGGTTTATCTCGATATGGCTTGATTAATGAAACCTTTTATTTGCAGTAAGCACACCTATTATTACCATAATCTCTTAATGCTTGCTTAGGCAACATTGTACTCTGACAGCAGGGCTCCAAAAACTTCCAGCCCCTTCACTCCTCAGCAGAACAGGCAGCAGGATTTGGGGTTGGAGAAGGGATGGCACGGGATGGAGAAGTGGAAGTCCTGCTCTCCACTCTTGGGGGTGTTTGCAAAATCAAGCAGTTTCCCAGTTTAGCAGGTTTGGAAATGTTATTTTCATGGAATAAATGTGCCTTATTAGAAAGTATTTTCACCTAAGATTAACAAATCCACATTTAGTTTTGATTAATATTTCCTAGGGAGGAAAGGGACGTCCTCAAGATGAATTCTTATGGGTGATTTGTTGAATTTAGAGAAATACACAATAGGATAGCCTGGAGAAGGTTGTATAGGTTTGGATATCAGAGTTGTTGACTCCAACTCCTGGTTTTCTTAGGAAAACCCTGGGAAAATCACTTCATCTCTCTGCGCTGAAATCCCATCTCACTGATGGTCGTGGGTAATGGAATAAATAGAATTACACCACACAAGGGCCAGAGCAAAACTGCTCCAGGTGAGAGACAGCCAGGCCAAAACATTCCAAATTTCTTTCCTTACTGCACAGGAGGAAGTTGAATTCCTGATCCCCCCACACTTCCAGCATGCAGAGTGTCTGAGGAGGACTCTGCAGCAGGGACTTGGATAAAAGATGAGCTGCCTTGGTACAGGACAGAACGAGGAAGGAACCAGCAAGTCACACCCCTGGACTAGGAAAAGAGGTGATTTTCACCTATGAAAGAGCTTCATGTTTAGACAAGTTAAGGAGCACTGCAAACTTCCCTGGGTCCCTGAGGAGTTTCTCTTTGCAGGTGAGGATGAACTTGCAGCCCCACGGAGAGCAAAGGGAGCCGTGACACCAAATTCATCATGGCCACGGTTCACTGGGAGTTTGATTCCATTCCTATTCTTGTTTACAGCTGGGATTTGGGCTTTTTCCAAGCTGCTCCTCGCTGGGAATTCTTTGTTATAAGCTGATTGTCAAACTCTGTCAGATTCTGACAATAAAGACCCCACCTCCCAACCTGAGCACCTGAATTGAAACTGAATAATTTAGGTGGGCTCCGATTTTTGGGTCATCTCCAACTTTCCAGGGACACCCTTTGCTTTTAGCTCTCCAGGATCTCTCTTCTGTTGAAATCCACATCCCTCTGGAATCAGGCACAAAGTTGCCAGTGAAGATTTGACTGCTTGCATGCCAACACAAGGATCCCATGTGGAAAATGTCACTCCAAACAGTCACAAATCCCTCCTGTGCAGAAATATCAAGAATTTCCATGTCAGCACTATTAAAAAGGAGAATAATTCTGAAGGTGATTTGTGCACTTGTTTCTTCAGGATGAAAACATTTCAAGAGGTTGATTGCATTAAGATGTTAATCAGCATCAGGAAACATTCTCAGCTCTGCAGTAAGACCCAGAGAGGCACGGGCATTCCTCAATAAACAACCCACAAATGAGGATTACATTTGTCTGTACAAGAGCACATGCAAAATCTGTCTGTACAAGCACTCTGCACATATAAACCTGATCTCAGAATATTTTCACGGTATAAAAACTTGGAGAGACTCATTAGAAGCAAACTGTATATTTTGACTCAATAAATGCAATATGGTTCGATGGTCCTGCACCCAGTGTGTGTTTCTGCAGCTCCAGGAGAGACACTTGCAATACACAACTGCCTGTCATAAAAGTGTTTATTTGCTCTGAAGTCCACATGCTGCTGCTGCAACCCTCCTGCTGGAATTATTATAATTCTCCAACACGTTTCAGACTTTTTTGGGTTGTTTCACACTCTGCTTTTTAACCTTCAACAACAAATATTGTTGTATCATGAAGACAGCAAATCCAAACAATTACATATGTAGTCCAAAGGCATACACAAGAAAATCAATATTTGACATCTTTGCAACTCCCTCCTTGGAGCAGCGCTCAATAGCTCTTATTCATTATACACTTATATCTCTTTCAGATTCGCCTTTGTCACCAGAAACCCATTTTTTTTTCTCCTTTGACTTCCACATAACTTCTTTGCCCTGTACTTTTACAGATGCCTTCTGGCTATAAATACTAATGAAATCTCTTTGCTTAATTCAATTTTGCTGGTACACTTACAGTTATGACCTAACTTTCCCACGAGAGAGACTGATTGAACATTCCAATACCTTATGGATGGGAGCAAACACTCCACAGAACTGGACTGACAATTTCCATAATTATAGAATTCACAGCCTAATGACCTTAAAAAACAATAAAAAGATCTCTTGTTAATTCCATTTCTGTTACTGACATTCAAGATATTTCATTTTTCACAGGACAACAAATTTACTTTTTATTTTCAAAAGAGCAGTCTATCCTTTTACCCTAGATTAAATTTTCTGAATATTGAAGGATTTCATTGAATATTTAGCATTTCTTTGTCTTTTAAAAGTTAGAATATTTATGATCCTTAGAATGCTCCTGACTGATTTATAGCAATCAATTATAAGAGTGCGTTTTGAAATAGCCCTTTTAAAAATGAAGAATAGAATAATTAAAAAGATCAGAAGTCCTCCCTTGCATATAATTATTTCATTATTTCATTACAGTGCAGAAATTGTTTTTGCTGACTGCGAACAATTTTAATTGAGCAAAAGCTGTATTAATATACGATAGCAAGCAGTTCTTCCTAAGAAATAAGAGCACTAATTGCCTAAATTTTTATTCAGCACAGTGAGCCTTAAAAGCCACATTGTAATATAAACCTAATCACTGGCTACAGTGGATCCTCTTGCCGTGGTGGAGACATTCCCAAGGCACAACCTTGCTGGGCAGTTAATTTATGCCTTCAACAGGTTTATTGCTGCATGAAACATTTGTTTGGGTGCTGATTTGTGGCAGGCTGGGAGCAGAGAGCTCTGTGCCTGCCCAAGCAGGGCTGCCCGTGGCACCCATGGCCACCCTGTCCCCACGTTTTGGTGGGGACACCACCAGGGTGGTGCCCATGTTGCTGTGGCTCCTCACTTCCCATCTGCTCCCCTCTCCAGCTGCTCCAGGGTTTCCATCAGAGCAGTGGGGAGGAAGTGAAACACCATCAAAGAGAAATTAAAAGCAGGAGCTTGGCTTTGGTGTCTTGAGTCACCATGGGAGCGAGGTTTCCCCTCACCGTAAGGATGTGGGGAGCTCGAGCTATTGCTGGAAGCTCTGAGCTGTACATACCCCACCCTGGGTAGGTGTCCCTGCTTTTCCAAGGAGAAGATGGTGGTGTTTGCAGCAGACTGGGCTTTGAGTGGGCTTGCTTTGGCCAGGAGACCTCTTCTCATTCTGCTATTGATCTCCACGTTGGAAATATTTCACCATCACTGGTGCCACCTCTCTTCAGGGGTCTGGATTATCTCTCCACCTGCTGAAAACCACCCCTGTGCTGGAACTCCTTTGTCACCGTGTGATGTGACAAATTATTGTCAGCTTTGCAAACACACACCAGTACCTTGGCCACAATGGTGCTTCCTAGAAGGGACTTGCGGAAGGGTGGGATTGGGCTGTCCCCAGTAATGGGGGCACTGACCGGGACTCTATAGGGGCATGGCTATAGGGGCAAGGGCACCCAGCAGCTGCTCTTTGCTCCCAGAGCCTCCCCACCCTCTGGGATGTAATATTCCAATGTGCCAGGCACAGGCAGCAGTTGCTATGTCCAGTTCCCAAGCAGTGCTCAACATCCCCACTGATACAGACCAAGAAACGTCGGTGAGGTTGGCTCAGAGTCCTTTAACTCCATCAAAGACAGTTTTTTGGAAGGAAGCAAAGTCTTTTTAATAAATAATAACACCTTAGCTGGCGCTGTGCTGGCAGATGGCTCGTGGTGGCTCCTGCCTAAGGTCTCTGAGCTCGACAAGAGGAGTCTGCAATCCATGTCAGAGGCAGTGCAGTGTGGAAGTGCAGACATGGAGTTATCAGGGAATAATTGCTGCAGGGGAGGTCTGGAGTTTGTCTGATGTCCAAGTTTCTCCTGTCACGGCGTGGTTGCTTCCAGGGTGCTGGGAGAAGTCGCCACTGGGGCTGCTGGTGGTTTGTGAATGAGGCTCTTTGTCAGTGCTCAGCTCTGACCCCCCTCCTCTCAAAGCTGGCTGAAGCCCATCCAAAGAAGCAAAGTGGAAATGAAAGATAAAATTCTGGTCCAATGCAGCAGCATTAATATAATGTCTGAATGGGAGAGAAAAGATTTACAATTACCTCAAAGTGAGGCTGGAATTTTCCTCCTGAGCTTGCTGCTTTCCAGTCCCACTGTGAAGCCTCAAATGCAGTTTTGGTGCCAAATTAACACTGTAGTGTTCAAGTAAGAGCAGTGGAAGTGCCAGTCCCAACAACAGCCGGCAGCACTCAAACACAGCCACATTAAGGATTGCCTGGCAGCAGATGTGATGTATCCCTCTGCTATTCCATAGTGGCAGCCCTCAGGTACATAGTCATAATTCCTGTGAGAGGCAGGCTCTGGAGATGACAGACTGAATAGTTACAATCTATCATGAAAAATTTTCAAGGATGAGTTAATGATTTTGTGCAATTTCCAGACCAGTTAGCTGAAGCCTGCAAGCTGGAGTTTCCCTGGGCTGCAGCTCACCAGGAACAAGTAACTGTTTTCTCCTTGTGCCTCAGTTTCCACTTCTGTAAAATAAGTGAGCATCCTGCCTTTTTCTGTGAAATGATTTAAATCTGTTTCAGAAAAATGCTGTACGGGAAATACTCCAGAGGAGGAAAAGGGGGTTATAATCAACCCAATGTTTCTTGCAGTAAAATCAGGGCTAAAATTAGTCCTGGGTTAACACTTTTGTTTTCCCTGAAGTGTTCCATCCCATGTTTTCCTGAAGGAGGTGCACAGGGTAAGACACAGAACCTGTCTTTCTTTGCCAGTGTCTGGTATCTGTGCAGAGGGAGGTGGGAGCTACTGGAAACTCCTTTTGTATCTGCCTGTTCCTAGCTGGAGCCTGATGTTGTGTGCATGGATTTTGTGCATGTGAAAAAGTCTTGCACCTTTCCAGGTGTGCTCTGCCCTGCTGTGATGAAAGTAATTTATAAACATCAACCCCACAAATCCCTGCACTGCCTTAATATCCTTACCTGTCTCTACTGAGTTGGTTTCAAAGAATTCCAGATCCAAGAATAGTTTGGGTTAAAAAGGACCTTAAATCCCATCTTGTTCTACCCTCTGCCATGGTCAGGGACACCTTCCACTGTCCCAGGGTGCTCCAATCCCCATTCAACCTGGCCTTGGACGCTGCCAGGGATGGGACATCCTCCTTTGCAGAGGTCTGAAGCTTAGTTTTCCAGCCTGTAAGAACTTGATAACAGCCTGGCCTTCCAGATGTTGGCTGGAAAGCCAAAAAATTGGGAAAGACCCTCAGTGACTCCACAGTCCACCGCTCCTCCCTGGATGCTCCAGGCAAGGCTGGTCCTCGCTGTGCTCTGGGACTCTGGCAAGGAGAGGAGTTTCCAGCTGTGTCCAGACACATTTTTGCAGCATTGGCTCTTGGCTCCCAGCTCTGTCCTTTGCAAAGGTTGGCACTTTTACTCTAGTGAGCCCTCTTGGTGCTTCCTCAGTGCCCGGGGTAATCAGCAAGAGGTCGGTTCCCTCCTTGTCCCAGGACAGCTGTGCTGGCAGTGTGGGATACAAAGGATTTACGCTGCCATCTGCGTCCTTTGTGCCTGCTCACGGCACTTCCCCCTGTGCCCGGCGAGATGGAGAAGGTTATTTGTCTTGAGAACATTTTCTCCTTCTCTCTCTTTTGTTTTGCGCCAGTGTCAACAAGCAATTTGCACCATAATTCGTTCTTGTTTGGGCCCTAATTGTCCCTCGCCGTCCCGAGCTGGCTGCTTGCCCCGCTGCTCCCAGGCTCTCCCCGGGGCTTTCCCAGAGCTCCACCGAGGCAGGGTCAGCCCCGGCTGCTGCTCCGAGGGCATCCCGCGGTATTCCATGAGAGAGGGAATAGGGAGAGCTCCAGGCAAACACTTTGGGGCAGTTTAAGGTGTGGTTCCCTCCAGGACAGCTGCTACTGCCCAATTCCCAGCCCTCCCGTGGAGCCTGGCTGAGAAAAGAGCAGCTCTGGAATGATGTGGGAGTGGAAGTGGAGAGCATCCTCTGTGCTGCTCCAGCCAGGCAGCCATCAGCACCCAAAAAAGCTCAGTTAAGGCTAAACTAATTTAGTTATACACAGACTGTACAATCGTTAATAAAACACCCAACACAAACCCCCCTCTTTTGCCAGGGTGACACGAGGCTTAATTAATTAGCACTTTCAGGTGCTTGGATAGCCCATTGGTGGGAAATCATAACTTATTCATTTTCCCCTCCAGGTGGTCAGAAAAGAGTTGGCATTTCATTCTCATGGATGCAAAAGAGGCATCTCCATTGCATACAAAATTTTGCAAAGGAGAGAAGACCTAGCAGAGGGCTCTCATTTCCTGGATGTGATTCTGATGGCAGGATTTATTGAAAGGCAGAGAAAAGCATGCTCTTGGGTATATTGAGTAAAACTCAGAGCAGGGGAGGAAGGCTTGGTGACAATCCAAAAGTTTCTACAAGGACAGGAGAACTTTTGTCATGGCCTTTTCAACCTGTGCCAATCAGGGGAGATGACAGGGAGGTGCAAGAAGATGCTTGGCAAATTCAGAGTGAAAAACGGAGCACACTTTTAAAATGTGGGGAGTAATTCAATTCACCTTCCTCTCTTTGATGCCCAAGAAACTGTAGGAGGGTTTAAACCTCAGGAATTCCCAGGGGGATTTGGTGACTCCTCCTGAGCTCCCTGTGCAGTTGGTGTGTGCTGCAAAGCCATTTCTGCACCCACTGCTTTGCCAGCACCACACACACACAGACACACGCTGCACCTCTGATGGCAAAAGCCGGAATGTATCGTTTAAAAAGGCTCCAAAAAATCCACTTTTCTTTTATAATAATATTTCCACAGGCCAAGAAATTGATGGCTGGAGTAGGGGAAAACATACATCTTTGCTTCCAAGTAATAGGCTGCAGATTTGCAAGACTAAATCCTTTTAAAAGCCCAGAATCACATCTACTCAGTCTGTAAAAGAAAAAGAAGTCTAATTTGATAACATTATACATAAAGCATTTTCTTGACTTAGATATATTTTAGGCATGCCAGTTATATAATACAGAACAAGCAGGGGGAAAGGACTTGATCACATTCAGATGATACTAAATTATCTTATGACACAGGCTGTATCTTTTTTACAACAGAAAATGGAAACAACTGTGTCCTTGACCTTCAAAAAGGAATTGACTTCCCTAGCTTAACTATTCAAACAAACAACTGTGTACTCTCTTCAATTCCTGTGATAATTTTGATTTACTGTAAATGACTGGATTTAATGAACTAAATTATGCTATTTAAATGCATTTTGTGAATGGTATTGTAGTTTGTTACTAAGCATTATGTCTATGCTAAAGTGTGCTGTAAATGATATGATATGGAACATATGTGCTGTATTCATAATTTAACTGTTGCTATGGAGTGCCTTCTTCAATAGGCTCCTTTGAAAAACGGGTTCTTTATTTACCTGGTGAAATGAAGGTGATTTCTCAGCAAACCTCTAGGTCTCACTGACCTTGACAGAATTACAGTGCTAATATTTTCACATGGATGAACTGTTCTTCAATAATTTTTCCCAAATAGATGGCACAAATAGGTTTTCCGTTAATGCCGTGACAGACTGCGTGTTTTCTAATCTCACTTTCCTTTTGGTTTGAACAAATGTTTATTACAGC
Organism: Molothrus ater; assembly: GCF_012460135.2. NCBI lineage: Eukaryota > Metazoa > Chordata > Aves > Passeriformes > Icteridae > Molothrus > Molothrus ater. Next base: position 29,056,381 of record NC_050486.2, on the reverse strand, counting down.
TCTTGCAAAACGACTCCCATCCTCATTAGTGATAACAGGTTTGAGTTCAGAGCTGGATCTCAGGGTCTTGGATGTGATTCCCAGAAATGCCTTGAGCCTGATGCTGCAGAGGCAGCCAGTGCCCAGCTCCATTTCCAGCCATGCCATGCAACCTGTGTTATGCTCCTGTGGCTGAAACCCTTTGTATGTTTGGATTTCTCTGTTCTTAAGGCCACAAATTTGACTCAGTCTTGCTGATATTGGGATTTTTTTTTTGTACTTAAAGCCAGGTTTGTCAGAGCTAAATCCTGAAACTCTCCAAATTCCCTTTAGCCAGACACCTTTTTTCTTTCTGTCTCTGTGCCAGTCAGGCACATATAGATACTGATCACAAATTCAGGGAGTTATATGTAAAATTATATAAAAACAATTCCAATGTTTTCAGAAAATGACAGGAAGTTTAGTAAAGCCTCTAGAATTTCAATGGCTACTTTCAAATTTGGAGCCTCATTTCAGATTTTTCTTACTTTCTTCTTCTTTCCAAAGAGAAAATGACAGTAATTTCTGAGAGCAAAAAACAAAGCAAGAAAATTCTGGCAACAACAGAGAAGGATTTTTACAATATCTCAGAACATATCAGTCTTCATTCAATGTGCATTTAATGGGTCAAATAAGGACACTCTTGATGAAACATTGAGCCATATATAACACCACCTTTTAACTAATTTGGACATCCACAATAAATTATGGCCGCATTTCATAACTGTTCATCAACCACCAGCTCCCAAGGAGAACAGCTGAGTTTTCTGAGTATGGAATCTCTTGGAAAACCTGGCTGGTTCTAACTATATGAAATGTGTTATTATTGCAAACAAATGCAGCAAACATTGAAAGGGATTCTTTTTAATGGCCATATTTCCACCAGTGCACAGCAATGGTGGCATTTTCAGATGTGCAAAGGCTCCTCCTGGAGGTCACTTGTGTTGTCAGATGCCCTGCTCCACACTCAGGTGGGTTTTTGCAGACAGCCCTGGTTCCTGCCTGTGCCAGAAAACATAAAACAAACTGCTAAAAATATGAACACCTGTAGCATGGTTAAAAAATTCATGCTGAAAAGCTCATTTCAAAATGCTTCCAAACCTAATAGAAGTGTGGTATTGGTTTGGAAGTGTCTATAGAGGGAGAAAAACTTGAGGGTGACTTTATATTTTCACTTTCTCTTGGAGAAAAAAACCCATCTGCTGAAGGAAGGTGCACAAACAGCAAGGGAACAATGCTTCCCAAGACCTCACTAAAGCAGGTATTCCTGGCACCTTCTGCTCTGGGAACTCGAGCACATAGCCAACGTGTCCAGGAGGATGGAAAAGGTTTGGGCTTCAGCGAGTGCAGTGCCAGGAGCAGGATGGGACCCCTGCCCACCTTCCCAGCTGGCACAGCTCCATGAGAGGAGCTCCTCCTCTGGCACTTTGTATTTTGGGTAAATCAGCTGCGGTCTCAGATGATGTTCAGGGAGTGGATAGCGCCTCCCGAGCCAGGAATTGGCGTGGCAGAGCCGCCTGCCCCGGTACCTGCTCTGCATTGTGCACCATAATCGTGTGAGAGAAGGAGCTATTTTTCAGCAAGAGGCTATCGGATACTTCCCGTGCTGCATATCAACAACCAGATCTTGACCCAGAAATGTCAGTCCCCGCTCAGAGCAGACAAGGAAGCATAATTAGAGATGCTCTGGCAACGTATTTTAGCACTGACGGTGACAATGTTTAAATTTTTAATCAGGCATGTAACATAAAAAGCACATAACATGAAATGTGAAAAGAAAATTGGCAAATACCAACGTGCTGTTTGACACTTTATTTCACTGAAGGAAGTGAACATCAATAAACATTATTTATCATAAATGACAGAGAGGAAGGCGTGTTTCTAATAAAAACCTTCCCATTGCAAGGGGTGAATCTCATAAAAGCACCCTGATAGTACTGTAAAAGCTGTGCTGGGCCAGAACACGGAAGGAAACATGGAAATATTTATTGGGAAGCTGTGATGTGCACCCAGATGTGTTCCCTCATGACAGCTGGTTTTGGGGGGCAAAGAGGTCCCCCCAGGCTGCAGGGACTTTCATCCAGATGTGGCACAGCTCTGAGTCCTACAGGGGGGGACACAAATGTACCTGCACACGTGATACAGCAAATGGGCCCAGGTTTGGGGGTTTGACCCTTCAGGAAGTGCATCCCATGGCAAGCATTGCTCTGAGCTGGCAAACACTGAGCCAGGTATTTCTGGCTGGAAATTAGAGACAAACTGAAGAGGTGGGGTGGGCTGGGTCCAACGTACTGACCCAAGGTGCAAAGGGGAGCTGTTGTGTGACCCCCTCACCCCAAAGCTCTTCTGTTTTATCAATGCCTTTTAACTTCAGTGTCTTTGTAACCATGGTTGGCATTTTCTCCTGCCTAACCCCCATCCCTCCCACCATCCCTGCTGGATGTGGGCTCTGCTGAGTGAGCCCGTGGTGATCTGAGCTCGCTTTACAGAGTAGATGAATGCACCCAAAAATTACTTGAGGGAAGTGCCAATCCAAGTATGCCGAAGTTAGAAAGAGCCTGATTTAGGGCTATTCTGGTCACTTTAATTTGTCTCTGTCATATGCCTGAATAGAGAGTCAGTCTCCAACTGCATGATTCCAGCTGCTGCCACAAAAAAAGTACAAACTTAAAGAAAACAACCCCTCTGTGCAGTGCACACTGCAGGCGCTGAGGCAAAGAGTGTGTGGCTGCCTCTGAAGCCCTTGTGAGCATACGTGCACATTCTGATAATTTCTGAGTGTCCAAGCTCCTCTTTGCCTTCTCAACAGTTCTCCCTTTCCTTCCACTTGGAAATCCCCCTCTTTTCCAGTCCTATTCCCCAAAATCTGCCTCCCTGATCCAAATTCCTGCCTTTGCCTCCTTACTGCCAGGTCTGGCTCATCCCTGCAGCAGGGTTGTGTTTCCATGGTCTGTGCTGCTGGGATGTTGTGAGGTAGAGCTGGGAGCCTGGGAAGCCCTGCTCCAGTGCCAAAGCTGTGGGCTACTCTCCTCTTGCTTGCTCTGGTGGGATCATGATGGCCTGGGGAACAATGTGCTAAAGACAGTTTTCAAAGGATGTTGTGGACAAGCTGTAAAACCTCTAATTTTTTATAAACTTCACCCAATCCAGACAGAGTCAGGAGTTCATTCCCAAAAGCAACAGAAGCCTCCCAGCCAAATTTTAAGCACAAACCATACTGAAGTGAGATCTCCTCAATGAGATTGTTGTAAGATTCTTTTTAATGTGGGCAAAAGAAAATATTTTGCCTTTTCTTTGTTCTAAGAAAGATGTGAAACCTTCTTATTTTCCTTCTTTTTTCTTTTTTTCTTCTGAAATGCAGCTAGAGAATCCAGCTTGAGGCAGACAGTCATCATGGGACATTTCATCAAAAATGAGTAAAGGCTGGCAAAGATTTGGGCAACTGAAGGCAGATTCATACAACGGGGAGTGTCAGAAGCTGAACTGTAGGCACTGCTGTGCCCCACTTCTCATGGAATTCACAATAATGCTTTTCATGGGAGCCTGCCTGGGTTAACTCCTGGATGATCACAAGCCTGTGTGTTGCTAATAATAGCACCATTGGCTAAAATATCTCCACGTTTACTGGACGTTCATACTGCAGTTTTGTGCTCTGTATTGTCCTGCGTGTTCTCTTTTGTTTTCCATCCCCGTCATGCTGTTACACTAATATTTTCCATCTTGGTTCCAAGGGCTGCCACCATTAGCTGCTGCACCACGTGCACATTTGTGTCTCTCCATCAGATTTGTGAGGAGGCTGCTATGGCATGGCCAGCTCTCATGGCAGTGTTTCCTGAGAGCAGATGGTGACAGCTCAGCGCTGTCACCCGAGGCAGCTGGGGTGAGTTCCCTCTCTTGGAAGCATGGACTGTGACCATGGCATGGCTGGAACTGATCAGAAAGTCTGGGGAATTTGGGCAAAGAAAGAGAAAATTGTGTTTTTTATCTAAAGATATGTAGTTTTGATTTATTTCATATTAAGGCAACTGATAAAATCCTGCTGTCAGCCCTCACCACCCAGCAGGAGAAGCTGTTTCTATTATCTAAAGACACCACCCCAAATTAAGTTCCATCACACTGTGCTTGGTAGTTATGACAAAAAGTAAATTTGAGTCATGGAAGGGAACAAGAGAGTCTGCTACTGGATTGTTAGTCCTGCTTTAGACTTCATGGACTTGGTCAAGCCCAAGATAGTTTTTTTTCTGGACTGAAATCATAGCAAAACCCCAGGAATTAATGTTTATCCCAGCTCGCTACCGATTTTGGGGGCACTGGACTTCAGATCCTTACATTTGGCTTCATGGGGATTTAGATACTGAAGGATTTGGGTCTTAACTTCTGCTCTAGTTTCCCAGCTGAAAGACAGTAGTAATATTTCTCTGCCATACAGCAGCCTCACAGTGAGTAATTATTTCATATTTGTAGAGTACTTTGGGAAGAATGTGCTCCATATTGCTGATATTATTAACTTCTGGAGCCCAAGATGGAACAGTGAAGTGCCTCTGTGCTGTGCAGGCCGGATAATCTTGAAATATAAGGAATATTTAGAAGTTTTGACGGAGAAACTCTCAGCAACAAAAAGACATCCTTTCACACAGGAAGGATTTGGGGAAATAATGTAGAAGCATCAGTACACAGTCCATGCTCTTGTTGCAAAGTGAGTGTGTTTCCAGCCCACATCAAAGCTCTGTTTACTTCTCCTGTCAGATGATTTTGTGAGTGTTGCAGGGGGCTGGAGCACGTTGGGATGACAGAGTCAACTCACAGAAAGGACTTACTGAGGCAGCAGACGTGCAAGTAGAGGTCAGGGTTAGCATGGACAGGGCACAGGGTCTGGTGAGTGGATGAGAGATGCAGAGCAACAAATAAACATACTGTAGGACAGACACCCAGCCATGCCCTGGGCTGCATCAAAGGAAGTGTGATCAGCAGGTCAAGGGAGGTGATTCTTCCCCTCTCAATGCTCTGGTGAGAGCCCTTCTGGTGCGCTGAGTCCAGCTCTGGGGTCCCCACCATGGGAGGGACAGGGACTTCTCAGAATGAGTACAGGGGAGGCCATGGAGATGCTGCAGGGCTGGAGCCCCTCTGCTCTGGAGTCAGACTGGGAGAGCTGGGGGTGCTCACCTGGAGAAGAGAAGGATCCAGGGAGAGCTGAGAGCTCTTTCTGGTGGCTAAAGGGGCTCCAGGAGAGTTGAAGAGGGACTGGGGGCAAGGGATGGAGGGACAGGACACAGGGAATGGCTTCCCACTGCCAGAGAGCAGGGATGGATGGGATATTGGGAAGGAATTCTGGGCTGTGAGGGTGGTGAGGCCTTGGCACAGGGTGCCCAGAGAAGCTGTGGCTGCCCCTGGATCCCTGGAAGTGTCCAAGGCCATGTTGGAGTGGGCTTGGAGCAACCTGGGACAGTAGAAATTGTGCCCTGGATTATGGGGGCGTCATTCTGCTCCCCATTCCTGTCTTCCAGTGCAAGGGGCTGGGTGTCTGCAGAACAACTGGCCATGAACAGCTGAGGGAAAGATGCCATTGAGTACCTCAGCCTTTTTCTCAGCCTTTCTAATTACGTCTTTTTCCCATCCCTGCTGGGAAGCTGTTAGGTATTGAGGTACTTAAAACAAAATTTTGAATTTTATTGTTTGCATTGGAAATTGTAACCTGGCTCACTTTGAGGCATTCAAAATGAAGATTGGGTTCTTTTTCCTTTTGCTTTTATAAAATTTTTGATAATTTCCTCTTGCCTTGTGCTATTTTAAGATGTTTAACTTAGTAGCTCCAGAAGAACCATTCACAAATAGTGTTGATCTGTGTTTTGAAAGTTTAACATACACTATCCAATGAACATTAACATACACCACTGAAATCCGGCATTTGGGAAATTAAAACAACAAAACTTGATTGCATATCATGGTTTCATATTTTGCAGATGTTAATATTTAATCATATGCAGAGCCATTTAGCTTAAGTGCATTAATGTAACTCATTTAAAAGAGGCCAGTAATTGTCCTATTAACTCCCAGCCTGGATGTTATCCATGCTGCCCTGCTGGTAAGGCCAGAGGGAGAGTCTCCTATTGGCACCCACAGAGATTGCTCTGATCTGTTGAAAATCCTGTTAAAATCTAATTACTTAGGAGAATAGGCCAGGGAATATCTAATGAGCTTCAGGAAACCCACTGAAAGAAATTCTCTTTTAATACAGACTGAAACATCTTCTGTGTTTCAATTACAGTGGTACCACATGAACATAATTACACTTGTATAGAACGGGACTTGTCTTTGTTGTTTTAATTACATATCACTAGATTTTTCTTAGTCACGGAGAAAAATAATTTGATTCCCCATAAAGGTTAAATGTTGATGAAAAGCTGAGTGTTAAAATAAATGTAATCTTTGTTTATGATAATTTCTTCTTTGTTTTGTGATGAAATGTTAGTCAAAGAGGGTCACTGAGGGAAGCTGGCTGTCCAAACACACACTGGGAAAGCCCTGGGAAGATGGAGATGTTGTACTGATGAGAAAGATTTCAGAGAAGGTCACTCACTTTTCCAGCATGAAATTTGGCCTTACTTTTGTTATGGTAATTGAAGCTGTTGACATTAAGCTCACAATAAAATCTCATAGCAGCAGCAGCACCACAACAGACTCCTTGTACCAACAGGGGGGACTATTTGCAATTTCTTCCACTTGCAGCCTCTTAATTTTTTTTAATTTGAAAATTCTGGTGCTAACGTGACCAAAATTATCACTGATGGCTGTTTGCAGTGACACAAACAGTTCTGTTTCTGCCCAAGATGCTGGAACAGGCTCCCCAGATAATGGACACAGCCCCAAGGCTTCCAGAGCTCCAGGAGTGTCTGGACAAAGCTCTCAGGAATGCACAGGGTGGGACTGTTGGAGTGTCTGTGCAGGGATGGGATTTGGGGCCGATTATCCTTGTGGAACCCTTCCAATTTAGGATATTTTGTGGTTCTATGGTTCTAATCCATAGGCCTCGCTCTGTTGGGGAATGAAGAGCACAGGACTGCTCATGAGTTTGCTTCCTTTGCTGTGGCTGCCAACAACCCTGGAACCGGAGCAGCTGATCCAGACAGCCTGGAGCATTCTGCTGCCCTGCTGTAACCGGGCTTTCTGTGGAGAATCCACTGAATTTCATGGGCTTAAACCCTGAGGAGACAGTGTGGGCACAGAGGACGCCACGTCTGCCTGCCTGCAGGAACAAGCTGGGCGGCAAAGAGTATGTCCCATGTTATTTCTGCCTCAGTACATGGTCACACCGATCCCGGAGCAGGGATGGCAAAGAAGCAAGTGCAGGAGTAGGTGCGGGATAAACCCTTCACCATCTGCGGGCCCAGGTCCCTCACACGCTGTGAGGCAGTGGGGAGGCGGGAAAACAGAGAGGCGGGAAAACGCTGCCCTCACACACAATCTTTGCCTGCCATCAGTCAGACGAAGCGATGAGCGATCCTGTTGTGAGCAATCCTGTGTGAGAACGTGACTCCCACAGAGCCTGGCTGTCCTGAGGGGAGGAGAAAGGCTGAGAGAGGCTGAGGAGAGGCAGGAGCCATGTTGGGCCCCTGAAGGTTCGTGAGGAGACAAGCGGTCACGGCTGTTCCAGGTAGCTTTGCCCATCCTGGCGGAATCAAAGAATCACAGAAACTGATGGGTGGGAAGGGACCCTCAAGGATCATCTAGTCCAACTTCTGAACCTGCACAGACACCCCAACAATCCTACCTTGTGCCTAAGAGCATTGTCCAAATGCTCCAGGCATGAGTCTCCCCTCAGTCTCCTGAACAGACCAAGAGCCCTCAGCCTCTCCTCACACGGCTTCCCCTCACGGCTCCCCGCCATCTTTGTTGCCCTCCTTGGACAACAAAGGTTTGTTGTCCTCCTTCAAATGGTTCAATGTCTTTCTCGTGGAGCCTGGCTGGCTGTGCAGGTTGGTACAGTGATAGCAGAGGTGCCCTGAGCTGGGAGATGCTTTGACATTCCAATATGGGGGGCTGACTGTGTGGTCCCACAGAGTGATGGGTGTGAGGGGGATTCTCCTCCTCAGAAGTGGCACGAAGCTACAGACAGAAGTAATACAAACTAACACTACCACTTCTAACTCCCACACAGGGTTTTTACTGTTGCAGTCAGTTTGGGTGGAGAGGCAGGGCTGGGGAATAACTTAAAAAAACATAGAAGAGGCTGCTATGAGCAGGAGCAGCCTTTGGGGCTATTCTGACTTCACAGAAAGTTGGACTAAATCTCGCAATATGAAGGATCCGTGTAAAAAAACCTTAATTCTGTTTTCCTTCTTTCAGGTTGTGCACAACATCAGAATTGTGCTGCTGTTTTTGCTTCAGAGATCACCCCAATGTCTTCCTCTCTTGATGGCAGCCAAGGAAAGCTGACACAGGTAGTGTACACAATTCCTATCAGATTCATATCTGATATGGAGCTCTATGTTTTAATTTCCTTAATGTTTTAATAAGTGAATGAATTTTACAAGTGTGACTCTCTTGCTTATGACAATAATTTAATACTGCTACACAGATAAAGAAATGGAAAACACTATCAAACTCCATTCTGGATGATTCCAATAGTATTTCTATGAAGACAAAGTAATCTTATTTTCTTAAGATGTTGGGTGTTGAACATGAAGGGTCAGAGAATAAGTTGCAGAGCCACAGGTTTATAAATTCAAACTTTTTAAAATGCTTTCCTTTGAAATTTAAGTGATAAATTATTGTCCAACACATTATAAACATATTTACTGTGTTCCTTCCAGCTATCAAATACAGTTGAGTGGGAATGCATCCATTATATTTGGTGTTAATGGAAGCGAGGTATTTGGTGCTTCATTTGACTGAATCCAGGAGAAAAATGTGCTTCCTCAAGCTGAACTCCCACTCATCTGCCTGGAATTTGAAGGCCAAGTGCCTTATAAGTCCCATGTAAAATCTATCTGTAACATTTCTCACTGCACCCATTTAAATACTTTTTATACTATTAAGATGCACATTTGGCAGGGAGAAGGAAATGAACTCAGGGAAAAATATTAAGATTTGGCTGAGCTGTAAACTCTCTATATCAGGAATTGGTCCAAACTTTGATTTTTCCCTTTTTAAACCATGAAACTGGACCTAGATTTTCAAATTCTGAGGCTCAGCTTGGTGTGAAATTGCAGAGCTCTCAAAAATCCTACTCATCCCCTCAGGTTGGAAAACCCTTGGAGGAGATGCTGGCACAGCTTGAGTTGGAGTGAGAGCTAAAGAACCAGAGGAATTTCCCACACACTGCAGTCACATTCACTGAGTGATGGTAGTTTAAAACTTCTGCAGTCTCTTTCCTGAGTCTCATCCCTAAAAGGTGTCAGATAAAAAAGGTTATTCTACCTACAGAATGAGCAAAGGACTTTGGAGACTGCAGAGACTTGCAGAAAGATGAAACTCATAGACAGGAGGGGGAAAAAAAAAGGTTAAAAGTGGAAAGAAGAGAGGAAAATGGCGACTGTAAAAGACAGAAAAAATCCCTGGAAATGTTCCCACCCCCACCCAGCATCCTGGCTCCAGCTCTGTGTCAAATAATTTCTTTGGAAAAAGAGCCAGTCCGAGTACATTGCTGCTGAAGCCCGAGTGAGTGCGTTATAAAAATGGAGAGTAGCATGTAAATCATTCATGGGGACGGGGAAATAAATAACCCTTTATGCCCATATAAATACTTATCAGATGTTCATAAGGGGAATTTACATGGAGTTTTATTCAGTACTGTCAGACATTCCTCTGTCTTCCATCATTCCTGCCGTGAAGACAATTCAAAATATGGTGGTGGAGAGAGCAACCTCTCCACCAGCAGATCTGCAGCACATCATGAGGAAAGCTCTGAACTTGCCCTCAGTGCTGCTGTTATTTTTATTATGGCTCTCAGCCGAGTGAGATCATTCTTCCTGGTTTGCCTCCCAAGAAATAATGGGAAGCAGTATGTTTAGCCAGTGGATTGATTCAGTGATCTATTAGTATAATCCTGACTTTGCCAATCATCTACTGGGTGACTGCAGGCGAATCACGTCACTTCTTTTGTCCCTCTGTTTCCTCTCTGACCTTCTGCCTGTCCTGTTTATTTGGACTGTAAGTTATTGAGGGCAAGGGCTGCCTCTCGCTGTTTGTGTGGACCGACCATGTCTGGTGCTCTGGGACCTCTGTGAGGCTCCATCTCCAAGTGGTGCTGCATGTAAATAACAACATCCAGCTCCTCCTCTGGAGGTCACAGAAAGAGGAGCTGGCACTTGTATGAACTGGTGGCAAACTAGAGGGACATGAGGAAAAAGAGCCTCTGTCATGAGCTTATTTTGCTGGTGCTAAACAGAGCAGAGAGCAGAAAGGTGTTCCCTGCCCCACAGTTAATGGTGTGAGGCCACTTTGGCCATCACAAGGTGCCCAGGGGGCTCAGCACCAGGATTCATGACTTAGGGACACTTCTGAACATCAGGGACTGAGCTGTACACAGCAAAGAGGCAGATCCATGCTGTGGGGCAAATGGAAACTGACTTACTTGGTCCAAAATCAGCCCAAATCGTGTGGTGTTTTATTGCATCTGGTGTCAGTGAGGAACTCCTGTGGGCCAGGTGGAAAACTGACAGCCCAGCCTTGTGTTGTTCAGCTGAGCCCTTGGGCTACAGTTATAATCCCCAGAAGGGTTAGGTTGGAAATTCTTTTGGGTTTTGGGAGCTGCTTGTACTGGTGAGACCCACACCTGTCACCAGGGCTACACCAGAGATGTTTGTCATCAATGGCAATGCTGCCTTTTCCCCAGGGCCCTTTAAACCCCCATTTTGGTTTTGAAGTCTCTCTTCTAGGGTCAGGAGTGGCACCAGCATAAGGTAAGTTTTGGTTGTACTTGGACTATTTCTCATGGATACTGTTGAAAACTTGATAATTTTTTTATATATGGCTTTATTTTTGATAGGCCTGATGCTTTTTCTGAGCTATTTCAAACACCAGATTCTAGAAATCTCTGAAAATGTCTCTGTTCTGTTTTGGTGGAGATGAGCAGTGGAGATGGGCTGTGAATCCCACAGCAGAGCCTGGGATTGTCTTTGCCTGACTGATTCCTTTCTAGTCCCTGGAAAAGGCAGTCTAAAATATGAAAAGAAGGGGATGACCCTGCGTTTTTCTCCATAGCTTTTAATATGAAGCTTTTAATATGATTTTTTTCATCATGTTGCTGTGTTTATGTAATTCAGTCTAATCTTTCAGAGACTACTATTAATTCTTAGCTATAACCTAATAGTTAAGGTCAATTTTGTTTTTTGGCTCATCCAATTCAGTTACCATTTACTTGCAATTCTGAAAACGACATTTGACCCATCAGGAACAAAAACATAACAAATTATGTCCCTTTGTTAAAAATGAAATAAGAAACTTGAAATGATAGATGTTGTTTGATATTTTCCTGATGGGATGATTTATTAAAATTGGAGCTAGGGATGTTCAGAGGTAAAGGAATCTTCTGAAATCATAGGGTGTAAGTATATTATAGAGCAATAATTTGGGTAATGTTATAAACCTGCTAAATGGGAATTTATGGAAGCAGATCCTACTAGTTTTAATGACAGTAACAAGCATAAATTTCTGTGCAAGAAGATTAAACTGAACTCTCCAGTTTTAATTATTAGTGACATCACTTTCTTATTTGTCATGTGTCCTCCTTGGTAAGGCAGCCTCAGTACAACTCTTCAGGCAGACTGGTGAGAAAGGTTTGTGAGAGCAGCCAAAGCCTCTCCTTTTTTGAACACCACCTCCAAATTGCATGTGTTTGTTTTATTATCCATCCTCCATGAGTCCTGCTCAGAGCCTGTATTTGTAATACTAAAAAATACTGCAAAATAAGACTGTGGCTGTGCTGCCCCATCAATTGCCACAGCACCTGAGGTCCTCCAAGAGGCAGAACCAGCTCACAAAGGTTCTGTTCACACTGGACTGAGAAAAAAGGACCAACTCAGCTTGTAAACCTGGGCTACTTCTGTATTTCTAGAAAATAACGTAGGGAAACATCCTCAGCTGACATAAATCAGAAATATCCCATGGAAAAACTTCAGTCAGCTTATTATTTCACTTGAATTTTATGGTGTTACACTTATTTCTGCCAGATGACAGTCTGCCCCATCATTTCTGCCATTACCAAAGACTGACAATAGTTAAAAGCTGACACGTCTTTATTACGTGTATGTGTATGTATATCTATATATATCTGTGTGTGTGTCCTACATGTTCTGTAAAGGAAACAGAGTCAAACACTTGGAAAGAACTGGTTTGAAAGCTAAAGCAAATTTAAGCCTGAAATCCAAACATTGATTAAAAGTTAAAAGGCTAGATAAATAACTTTTAAATTAATTGTGTGAATATATGCATATGTGTGTCTTTTATTTCTTGGTGTGTTTCCTTATAATACTTTTGCCTGATATCTGAGATAATTATTGCCTTTCTCTGAAATCTGTGTATTTTCAATTTTTGCAGAAAGGTAAATCAGACAGAAACATAGACATAAAATACAGTGGTTAAGTGTAAAAAAATAAGTATCAAAAATAGTAAGATCATTGCTCTGAAATTAGAAGAGATTCATCAAAGTAAAAGTAAAAACTGTGACTAAGGACTATGAAAATATAAAGGGATTGACATATGTGGTAATAGGGCAATTAAATCCTTAGCTTTTTCACTGTGATGATTTTATAGCATCTTCTTGCTGTTGCCAGTTTGGAAGCTGCCAGCAAATATTTTCTTAATTGCAAAAGGAGACAATATGTGTCCCACTGTTTCATTCATAACATTTGATTAAGTTAAAGAGGCTGCACTTCTATCTGGGAGAACAAAGAGTTGCTGATGGAAATAGCAAAGACACATTGTGTGTTTGAAAAAAGATCCCAGGAACAAATGATTAACCAGAAATTTTACAGGGGGAAAAAAAAAAGTCTACTTGTCTTGACAGAATAGCCTGATCCTGTAATAAACCCTCCCAAAGTCAACAGTTCATAAAGTCTTTTGTTCTAGTAAAAGGGTCTTTAATTTTTAACACAAACTCACACTTTGGTATGCATGAGCTTAAGTAAAATTAGAAGACATGTATATAATAGGATTTAATGGATTATCATCTGCATTTTCCAAAGATGTCAGCTTCTCTCGGCTCTGATGGAGTAGCACTTAATGTAAATTTAATTTGAAGTGATGTATGGAGGGCTTGAGGTGGTACTCTGTGATTCCCTAACTGCCTGGAGAGGCTCTGTGGGTAGCATCTGGATTTGGCTGCTCCACATGCCCAGCAGCATCTACTAACTAGGATTAATGAGGTGGCCTGTTCACCAGTGATCCAAAGGAGGTATGCTACATTTACTCCCAACAATATGAATAGGAGGGCCAGTTTCCTTTGGGGGCACACTGTTTGATGAAACTTAATGATGGTCTTGATATTAGGTGTAATAAATATACTGCATAGAAAGCACTTTTGCTTTGTCAGATTTAAATGTTATTTAATCATAAAATGGTGTTTGGCTTAGCGGGGCTGAGTTAAAGCTCATAATGGCCTCAGATGACATCTTTAAAGCTAATATTTTGCCTAAGTTGGGAAATAAAGTACCAACTCAAAAGATCTAATATTTACCTTTGAGACAATTAATTTTTTTTTTCAGTTTGGGGAAGAAAGAGAGGAAATCTCTGCTTGCTTGCAAAGTTGTGAGGCAGTCTTTAAAAATCTCTTTGCTCTTACCTCAGTGTGTTTGTGTAGAAATCAACAGCTATTAACTTTTAGGCAAAACTTCTCCGTGTGGTCTCAGCCTCATTTACGCGTCAGAATTGTATTTTGCCTTTGTGTCTAACTGAGCATTGAATGAATTCTCAGCTAATTTCAAATTCCCTTTGTCATCATGGTTTTCAGCCAAAAGTCTATAATAAATGGTCAGAAGATGAGCTGAGACTGAATGAATAGTGAGTGGTATTCATCAGCCAAACATAGAGTCCAGATCCAATTATATGTATTCATTAAGTGATAATGATATCATGGTCTTTAACTAGGAAGAAAAGAGTGTAATTGAATAATAACAGTTGTACAATCCCAGCGGAACACACTTTCCATCCCAGCACAGCGACCCTCGGGGATGATGCAGAATTGATGGAATTCTATTACTCTTTGATAGATTTATTATGAAGGGCTGAGTGGACTTGCTACTCCACTTTGTCACTCACACTAATCAGTATCGTAAGGCCCCGAGCGTGCAGGCTTTTGTATCCCTTTGACAAAGACAAGGTTAGGGGAGGATGACAGACACCCAGACCTTTACAAACCCATACCGCAAGATGAAATGGGCCAGCTGAGCTCTGAGCTGGGACAGAATTTTAATTTGTTTATCAATGGCTCACATGTGCAACACCATAAGGATATTTGTCAGAGGAGTAACACTGAAGCTAAACTCTTTTGTTTGGCAAGTGGAGCTTGGAAAAATATTTATTGAACTGTAAAAAACAGGGTAAATGAAAGGAAGGTGAAAAGTCTAAATGGAGTGGAAAATAACTTGCATTACTGTGCATAAAGTATGAGGAGGATGGGTATCTTTTTGTCTATTTTTGTTTGTTCCTGTTGAAGGAAATTTGCTCACAAACTACAGTCTGATCTCTCGTTGATTTAGATTCTGGGGGGGACTCAGACAAAACACAAGTGGGCAAAATGAATTTCAAGTGTTGCTTTTTATTGCTGTTTATTTATAAGAAGCTTCCAGTTCAGACAGATGGATTGCTCTCCTGCTTTTTCACTATTAAAAAACCAACAAAGTAAATAAAATACCCTGGCCTTAAAAGCTGGAACTTGTAAATACAGTCTTGGATTTATAAAAACAATCTTGTATGTGTTCAAGCGTGGCTGTTTCTCCTATCCATCGTTCCCATTCAAATGCAAGCAATGGGCTCTGTCAGCATGGTCAGTAGCTATCAGAGCCCTCTGGATTCAGGGAAACAGACAATTTGTTGTGCTTCTGATCCCAACAGGAGCTGCAACCAACATTGGCATAAACAAGGCAGTGCATAGGAGCCTGCTGCCAGGGTTTGTTTTTTGTCAGTGTTGTTGAATGATAGATATTTCCATCCTTTTCTCCTCTCTGAATTGCTTTCCCTTGGCTTTTTTTAGCGTGGCATTCTGCATTCTAAGAGGCACTTGATAATTCAGCGTCTGGGTTCAGCGTCCCTGTCCATAAAAACAAGGAAGTTGAGCAGTGCTGTGTCCTGTGTGGAATTGCCGTGCCAGTGCCTCTGTCCCTGCTTGGGGTTTCTGTCAGAGGCAGCACAGTCAGCTGTGACCACAGCAATGGCTGAGCTGGCGTTCGCTGTGGGCAACGAGGAGCAGGGATACCAGTGACCAGAGCAGAAAACATTCAGGACAACCTTGGTTTCCCACATTGTGTGACCTGGATTCTCTCTGTAGTGCTCTTCTCCCACAGAAGCTCTTTTTTCCCCTCTGCAGCCAGAGGCAGAACTGTGGGGATGTGGCTGTGGAGCTCGGTGGCCCTGCTGGGTACATCTGATCCAGCTCAAGGTGCATCTGGAGCCTGGGAGCACCCACCCACGCTGGGTGTTACCTTGCCAACAAAACCTGGGAAGGGAAGATGACCCAGGTCTGACCATATGCAGCAATCACAGCTCAGAGCTGCTGGCTGGCTGGTGCTTGGCTCCTATGCCCAGGCACAAGCCTGATCTGCTATCAGCACGGCTACTGAGTGTTTTATGGTTTGTCTCTCTTCTTCCCTCTGTATAAGTAATTCTGAGGCCAGGCACTGGATCCTTGCTCTCTTCCAGGACCCGCCACATCCATAAACTCCGTGCTTACTGGGGTTCACTGAATTTATTTGGTTAAGGTGCCAGGGAGTGAGTGAATATTTCAGAACTGAAAATGACTGTGCTACAAATCAGCCCCCGTGACAAGAGCCCTTCCCTTGCACAGTACAGCCTTGTGCCTGCTTTTGGGTCGGATGATGACAGCTTTCCCATACAGGCACTTTTTTTAACTTCTTCATCTTGCACAGTCATGGGCACGATGAACAGATGGCAGCGTTTTGCATCTGTTTTGCAAGAGGAAGCCCTGAAAATTCTGCAAATGGAGCACAAGAAGGGCAATCCTTTCCAGTGCCAAGCGTTGTGATGACAGCACGGAATCTCACAAGCCTCTGCTGCCTCTCCCTGGGGCTGCCACAACTGCCCGGGAGCAGCCACCTCCCGCCCGGCCCTGCTTTGCTGCCCTTCCTCGGCACGGGGTGATCAACAGGAGCACTCAGGCACAGGGGTGTGACCAGCACCGCTCCCGAGGGACGGTCCCCGCAGAGCAGATGGCACCAGCAGCCTCCTGCTGCCCGCGCAGCTTTCCAAACCTCGGTGTCTGCCCAGAGACCCGAGCGCCCTGCACGGGTTCAGCGCCTCCAGCCAGATGGGCACGGCCGCGGGCAGAGCAAGGACCACGTGCGGGCAGGGAATGCGCTGGAGCTGGGCAGTCTGAGCGGCGGGAGTGACACAGCGGCCTCCACTCCAGAGGGGAGTTCACTCTCTGCGGCCAGGAGGAGGCGAAGGATTGGGGCTCTTGGCACTACAGCCCTGAGGTCGGTGGAGCTCCCCTGATACTCACTGCTGGAGCTGAAGGCAGAATCTGCCCCCCGCGAATTCAGAGGTTTTGATCCAGGCAGAATTCACCTCTGGATACAGATGTGCTCAACACACAGGCCAACAGGGGTCATTCAGCTTCATGCTCCTTCACAGCAGATAACAAAATAATGATTTATTTTGGACCAGATTTTTGTTATAGATGACGTCAAGCTCCTTGAGGAGCAAGGATTTATGCTCCTAGGAGAGTCCAGCTGTAGGGAGCAATCTGTTCCTTTGGGATCTCCACAGTGCTGTAGGGGAAGAGCCCCAGCCTTGCTGGCATGGCTGGTCCAGGCTCCTCGTGCTGCAGCTGAGTGGGGTGGATGTCTGCAGCTCTGCCAGCAAAATGGTGTGGAACCTGTTCCTGTGCTTGTCCTGGGATTTACTTCCCACAAGACAGTACAGTGTACACTAGCTGACTTATCTGTGAACCATGGAAACATTTTGAAAAGGTAAAGCAGACAGTACACTGAAGAATCATTTGTCACAAGTAATTGCAGGCAGTCAGAAAGAGCAGGGAGAGTATATGAATCATGACGTAAAAACAGTGAAGGGCAGGCATTTAGTCTGGTCTGTGGCTATAAGTGCAGTGACACAGGTTAGTCCTGGCATGATATACAAATGTTATGTGCAGAGGGACAAGTACAATGAATAAAGAATCCTCCTTTTCTCATTATCTCATGCAGCAGAGAGGTTTTTTACTTCACACATAACTCATAACTTTTAGTAGGCAGGAGATGGCTACATTGAATTAGTGGGAACATTTTGTTTCCTGAATTTAAATATTCTCCCTGTGACAATTTATTTCTAGTGTAAAATCCTGGTAGGATGCAGAGAGACGGGGAAATTAGCCCGAGCAGCCATTTCAGCTGGCCAGGGCCAGGGCTGGGCACCACAGACCCACCACCACCAGAGTCTCACACCTTGACTGTGGCAATCCTCACAGACCAGCAGGGAAAAATATTGATCAGGTTTGGCAATTTCCTGGGCTATAAACAGGGGAAGAGCTCTAAATAAGGAGAATTAGGAAAAAAATAGTTAAGAATTAAAGAATTAGAATCAAACAAGACAGCACTTTTTTTTCCACACTTTTGCTTCATAAATGGGTGTTTCCATTCTGAAATATTAAAAATAACAAAATCCATGCAACTTAAATAAGGAGAGAGGTGTATTTGGATGTAGAGGGAAACCTATGATTGGAAAGGGAACAGCTGAGTGAGTAATGTACAACACTATTGCTTATGAATTTGTTATAAAGGTAGACAGGAGTGGGAACTTCTTAGGTCTGCTTCAGGAATTTATTATTTATGGGCAAACACATGCATGATACATAATAACTTTTAGTCCTTCTGTAATTCTCTCCACTCAGACATCTCAGAATTATCTGTAAATGCAGGTGGAGTTATTAGCTCCTTTTCAGAGGCTGTCCATGAGGAATGGCTGGTTGAGGTGCAAATTAGGACCTTGAGTTCCAGTGCAGAACTGGAAAAAACATCTGTGAGTGGGGGGATAAATTGATTTCTCTCACTCCAGTTTTGCATCAAGGTAACTCAAAGGATTGGCACTTCTGGTTCACAGTCCAATTCGGATTTAATTAAAGCAGTTATCACCATTGTTTCTCACCCATGAAAAGGTGACAGACAATTTTCAGCCTAAAAATTTTGCCTAATCATGTGAGTAGCAAAAAATATTTTAAAGTATCCACAATTAATCAAAAATAAATGGTGTTGGGTAGTGGAATAAGAAATTAATGGCTGAGTTTGATCATGGAGCAGTCCATCAGCTTTCCCCTTCCTGCCACTTGTCCTGGTGATTCCTTTAAATGAGCAGCCCAAGCTGAAAGTTCTCATTTTCAAATAAAAATAGGAGAGGAAAAAGTTCTCAGAAAGTTGAAATATCCTGGTTTGACATTTTCAGAGCAAAAAGTGGAAATTTCAAATGTTGAAATTACTTTTCATTTCAAATATTCAAATTCTGTATTATATTTGAATGTTGTTAAGAGATAAAAAGGTCAAATTCTAAAAGGCCATGTTAGAATTATTGTTTCAATTTTGCACTGAAACTATTTCCCATGTTGTACAAATTTTCCTTCATTGAAAATTTCAGGTTTCATTTCTGATCATAACAAAGACAAATGTTCAAACTTCAAAATCCTCTGCTCAGTTCTTCTCTCTTTTTCTTCAGAATGTTTCTCAGCTTCAGTGAGAAGCCCAGTGGGATCAGCCAGGAATTTAGGAATTTTTAGGAACCAAAAAATGTTCTTAAATCAAGCCATGAATTAGGCTTTTTGGGATTCACAAACAGAATTCATGAATTAGAACTTTCTGTTGCTGGACAAACTAATAAATAAATCCTAAGCTTCAATGAGCTAGACAGGAAAAAAACCCAAACAGTCCCTCTTTGTCCTCAGTTTTTTTTTCCTATATAAAGAAAAAAAAAAAGGAGCCAAGGATATTTCTAGATGTATTTGTGTATGTTTATTTCCTAAAGGTCAATTTATTTATTTTCTTTTTGCTAATTACCAGGCTTCCATTTCCAGTCTTGAGATTCCAGATATCAGTCCCTGCAGTTGTAGCTCCTCTCCATTTTGTCTGGAGTTGGCTGTCGTCTCACCTGTCCTCTCTCATGAAATGTGGATTTTCCTGGCTCTGATCTTTGCTGTAGTTGGGTTCTTGTCTGGTTATTTCTGTCTTGGCTGACTGTGGTGGGGCAAATCTGCAGAAGACCCCAACTCTGAGCTTCAGTGGAACTGAAACCTCACCTTCATCTGGGACTGCATTCAGCACAAACCTCTGTTGATCCATTTGGTTTTCTTCCCTTCTCCTCCACACCGGGTTTCTCCTTTGTCAAGCAGTTGCAGTAGCCACCTTTGAAGTGAAGGATCAAGCTCCAAATCTTACTGTTTTACAAGGGAAAAGAGATTTGGAATGTCAGGTCTTTTTCAGCCTTAACAATAACATCACTGCCAGCAACTCAATAACAAGGACTGTTATACTCCCACTCCTACTTAGTGGCAGAAATTGGGCTGCTTTATGTTCCTGCTCAGACATTTCCATTCATCTCTGCCTTGCTTTTAATGGCCCAATCTGTACCGCTCTCGTTAGTCAGTGTTTACGTTCATGGTCCATTTGGGTGGAACGATTTCTCACCTGAGAGCTGCACAGCCACTCTTCTGCTTGGGTTTGTGCATTTTGTGCTGGCTTTGGCTATGGGTGGCCTCGTGTTTTGAGGTTTTGGTGGGTGTCTTGGTTTGAAAAGATAGGTTTCTGCAAGGAAAGCAAGAGCCTTCTGTGAAATGGAAAATGGAGACCCCTGCCCTCCAAATTATTATGATTTTGAAACTAAGAGGCTCTCTTAAAGATATGGGAATAGGAATAACAGTTCTTTATTAGGAAAATTAAAATACAAATGCAATAGTACAAACAAAAGAAAACAAACCACTGCCAGAGTGAGAGCAGGCCCTGCCCCCTGTGTGTCAGGGGGGTGGCACAGCCCCATCCCATGGGGGCTCAGCCCTCCTGCAGTGCCAGCTGTGGCTCTGCTGGAGCAGGGATCCTGCACAAGGGGGGAGTTTTCCTCTGCAGCTCCAGGGGTGGTGTGGATGGGCCTGGGCTCCTCTGGGAATGCAGGGCAGCAGAAGCTGCTCCTCTGGGAATGCAGGGGAGAGGAAAGCTGCTCCTCTGGGAATGCAGGGGAGAGGAAACCTCTGGCAATGCAGGGGAGAGGAAAGCTGCTCCTCTGGCAATGCAGGGGAGAGGAAAGCTGCTCCTCTGGGAATGCAGGGGAGAGGAAAGCTGCTCCTCTGGGAATGCAGGGCAGCAGGAAGCTGCTCCTCTGGGAATGCAGTGGGCAAAAGCTGCTGTGGTATTCCCAGGCTCAGATTGTATCCAGGTAGTAATGGGCACGATGAATCAGGCACCTGCAACATGCAGGTGTTACTGTAAAAATTGAGCAACTGAGGCCATTTTGTTTCAGTTAAAATCTTAGTGAACAGCTGGTAATTCAAAATTATTTGGGTTTGGATTTTATTTGATGTTATTTTTTGGGGGGGGATAGCTTGGCTGTTTTTTTTAATTGAAGTTGGCTTAAATTGTGCATCTCAGCTGCTGATTTAATTTAAATTTAATAAGAGTTATTATAGAACAATTAGATACCAAAGAACTAATAAGAATGTTTTTAAATTGAACGGTGGTACTACACACTGATAAACACACTCTTAATAATTGATTGATCTTTAATCACACAGCATTTTTGTGAAACTTTAATTAACTATGATTCAGATATAATTTAAACTGAATCAAAGAGATATTCAGATATCTATTACTGTAGAACAGCAATTTATCTTGCCAATATGTTCTGGGGAATAGAGGCTTTGCTACATCTATGATCAGTACTTCACATATTTAATTCTCAGTTCACCATGTCCTTTAAGTGACTTTATAATGCAAATAAATTATAATAATGGTGTTATATTTTTCCATGAAGGGTTTGGATACCAAATATCAGCTTGTAAACTGTTTGTAGCTCCAAACCTAAAGCCCATGAACAAATCCAACTTCAGTTAAGAACTTGGAGCATAGGCCCAGTTTTTAGGGAGCTGTTGATGTATTTGTGAGAGGCAGCTTGAAGCTACAGAGCAGAAAACAATCAAGGAGATCTGAAATTTGAGAATGTTATTATAGTCTGAGGAAAAACCTCCTCTTAGCCTTCTGCTCTCTCATCCTGCATGTTTAAATATTCCCTCCAGCCTCTGTAAATCCTTGCACCAACCCCCTGTTGTTACCTTGGGACAGGTGTAGGATCTTCCTGGGAGGTTTTTATGCAGCATAAACCTCCCCAAGCCAGAACAGGTGTCAATGTCTGATTGTGTGTGCTTGTCCCTCTCATGTAACTTAACCTTGCAGCCAGCAAGTGTTTGTGTCGGAATCTCTTGGCACAGGGCCAAGGCATTGGGATGTCTTTAAGAATCCCTGGATCTGAATTCCTGTGAATTTAAGTCATCTCAGGATCAGAGGGGCTGCTCCAAGCAGAGCAGGTCTGGGTTGCGGTCGCTGTTTCCTCAGCTGGTTCAGCTCTCAGCCCCAGCTCCGAGAGCACAACTGCTGCTGTAATGAGTCATTAACCAGCCCAGTGCTTCAGAGAACCTGCACTAGAAACTCGTTAGGCTGCTCAAACCATCAGCCAGGCCTGCACTAACCAGTGCCTACCTGGACATTTGTGTTGGCTGCTCCAAGGGGGCCAAATCTCCAGTGGCTCTTGTGGTCCTGTGCCAGGTCACCTTCCAACAGCATCCTTACTCCTTCCTTCTGCACAGCACAGAGCAAAAGTCCTGACTCAGAGTGTCACACAGGCTGGTGCGTGCTTATCCTGCTTGAACACTGCTGCCTGAAGGCTCCATCTATCCCAACCCAAACTGGGATTCCCTGTGCCAGGCTGTGCTGGAAGTGAAGGGATAACTCATGTCCTGTGCTGCACTGTCACACATGATGAAGAGGGAATATCAGGGACAACAAAGTATTTGTTGTTCTAAAACTGGGAGGGTTGCTGAATAGCAGCAAGGGAAAATTGGAAGGTTTTAGCTTGTTTTCAAAATGAATTGATATATGACAAATGGTGGCATTTATAAGCTATTGGAGAGGGCCCTAAAATAAAGAGAAAAGAGGTCAAAAACATGAAGACCAGCCAGAAAGAGATCAGGAGGAAGATATGAATAGGAAACCCTTCCCTGAAATGCAGAGAAGTAATACAAGACAGCCAAGAATATTCCCATGGGTGGATTGTTTTTTGCTCTTACCCATCTCAGAACATTTCATTTAGTTCTGCTGCTTCACAAAACTCTGTTGTCACACAGCAGAAAAGACAAAAGTCTCTAGAGCAGAACCTCCCAGCTCAAGGTGAAGTTTTGCCTTCAGAGGGGTTCCTCTGGCTCCCAAGACTCCTCAGCTGTGGGTGGAAAACCAGTACAGGCTCAGCAAGAGCATCAAGGGATGCACAAGGAGCTGCCACTCCATAAACAGAATTTGGCCTGTTAGGTTTGGAGTCTTTATATCTAAGCCTTTGGTCTGAGAACCCCCAACATCCAGTGAGCATTCAGTTTTTGTAGAATCACTTTTCCGGAGGGAATTACTGAAATGTCATTGAAATCTAGATATTGTTAATAGTTACTTAGTATAATAATTTTTACTTTTAAATTTTTTTTTCTGCTTTAAAAAGAGCATTTCAGATAGAACTGGCAACCTGTTTGTGATTGGAGAAGGGGCACTTCTGAGTCAGGGTAGTCAGTACCTTCCTTTCTGCAGCTCTCGTGCCCTGATGTCCTGTAGAAATGCAAATAAACACTGTACAGGTGGCATGTGAGAGCTTGAAGTGTGAAAACAAGGTCTTGAACACCTAGGGGACTACCTAGGGGCTTCTGTTTTAGACAGCCCTGGCATCTTGGCTGGATTATTACTTTCACTCTTGCTGCATTCTTGTTGAGGTCTCAGTGAAATACCTTTTTCACTTTCCCTTCAGAATAGCTGACACTATTGTGGTATCACAGTATGCTGCTAAATAGCTGATTCTGCTCTCTGTGTGGGGCAGTATTCCTCAGGAATCCCAAATAAATCTTCAAATAGAGAATGCTGCCGAATGTCAAATTATCATTAGGAATACAGATCTGAAGCATCCATTAACAATGTCATAAAATGTCAATAACATGCCCCAGATCCTTTAAAGCATAAAACAAATCCTTTCACAAATCACTCTCTGGCACATGAACTGGCTGTGGACAGAGAACCATATCCATATCCCACAGTATTTTGTTGTTCTCAAGTGGATCCTATTTCCTCTGAGATTTGAGTGTGGTCTAAATGGCAACTTTCTGTAGTTCCAAGACCTATAGCAATTTCTTCTCCCACTTTATTTTAACAACTCCAGTAAATCATGGTCTGTTGTGACTGGGAGTGTTACAGCTGTGGGGTTTGTAAGCACAGCAAAACTTTCTTCACTGCTGGTTAGCACAGATGGAAGCAGAAGCAATCCAGAGCATGTCAAGAATCCCTCTCTCTCCTTGCATGGATAAGCTTAATAAGGCAAACTTGTTGTTGAGGGAAGGCACTCAACTGATTCTAAAAACAATTAGGAATTACACCAAACAAATAAGCCTTGGTGATCATCTGCTAGAAAAACATTTCCCTTAGTTATAGACTTGTTATTATCTCACTGAGTTGGAGCAAAAGCTTGCAGAAAATCACTTCTCTTTATTCATTTTAAGTGTTACAGTAGTTGCTCATAAATATGCAGGACTGTTAGGAGATGTGGGTCAAGGTTATGAAAATCAACAGAGAATTTGGATGCCCAGATGCAGATGTCCAAAGAAGAACCTGATTTTTACCACAAAATGTCAAGTTCTTTTTCTGTAAAGTTAATTTTAGTGGTGCATGGTGATGCTGTGATTTGGCTGTTAGCCAAATCGGCTACTTCTTTTTATTCTTCTCTAAAATAAGTTTTCCAAGCCCTTAAAGGGTTACTGCTGCATGAGATGTGCACAAAGTAAAAAGAGAAATTTGGAGTAATTTCTGCTTTGTGCTCAAAGAAGTCACCCTAGCTGTATGTTTTGTTATTAGATCATACCTGCAGTTTTATAAGACATATGGTAATGGATTTATGTAGTTAATTTTTATTGTAGTCTATTTTTTGTTAAATATATATTGTATTAATATATATATACAAGACAAAGGAAGGGCAAATGAAAATCCTGTTGTCTGGCCAACAGAATTCTGCTGCCAACTCTGTGAGCATTGCTTGAGAAACCAGAGACCTGAAAATGATGTTACACAGCCATAATTCAACTTTAATCTACTTTAAAGAAACAAGCCACTTGACTTTATATTACAGGAAAATAACCCCCAACCCTAAATTCAAAGGATATTGTGGTGAGAGAGCAGAAAAAAAAAAAAAAGAGATAATGTTTTTAATTATGTTATCTCTAAGTGCTGAGCTGTAATATAAAATGGAGCTAAATTAGAGTTGTTTGAAGCAAACTTAATTCTGGTATTCCTGAATGGGAGTGTTGCAGATGATGATTTTAAAGCTGATTTTATTATCTGTGTGGTTTCCTAAAATAGACAAACAGGAAAAATCTTGTATGAAACAGTGTATAACTACATCCTGTTTGTTCCAAGAGCTGGTACCTTTGGGTTCACCACAGCCACTTGGAATTTGATTTCATGAGTCACACTTTGCCACTGGATTTCACAGATTCTTTCTGCAAGTAGAGGAATTGTGACATTCAAGAAGCCTGGATTCCCTCATGGTTCAAACTATGGTCAGCCTTTTCCCCAGTTTTCTCATTCCAGTCCAGACCACTTCTCTACTTTAGGTTTTCTTCTTGGATCAGTCTCTCCCAAACATTTCTTGCTTCTAATTCATTACCCTCTCCTTCCCCGCTCTGCATTGTCCCAGCTCTTTGTCCTTCTGCAGAAATTTCCTCTTATTCAATCTCAGCTTCATCATCTCAGCTAATGAACTTCCTCATCATCTATCACTCACCCCTAATTTCCTACCTGTTTCTTCCAGTCCTGCGTTCCCTGGGCCACTCCTTTCTGCCAGCTCCTCCAAGACTTTCAGCAGCTCTCTGTCCTGCTCCATGGTGCCCCTCTCTGCCAGCCACGGCTTTTGTCTCCTGGGTGTATCCCTGCTTTTGCTGCCTGGGTGCTGGGAAGCAAATACCTGATGGTAGTGGAAGGAGAGAGTGAAACTTCTTGGAACTGACTTCATGAAACTGGATTTCAGCTCTTCAGGGTGTCTTTTATTTCTGTGTTTTAGTGTTGGCCTGGCATCAAACATTTAATGTTTCTGACCTCTAAATATAGTTCAGGAGAGGATAAAAACGCAGCCGTGCAAACGGCCGGTGGGGAGAAGGCTTGGAGGAGATGATGCCTCCCCCGGCCGGAGCTGTGATCTGGGCGCTAACCAGGAGGTGGGGATGTTCCATGGGAGGATGGAGCAGGGAATCCGCGCAGGGACCCCGCTCAGTGCTGCTGCTGCTGCTTCATCGAGGAACAGGGGAGAGGGAACAGAGGGCAGAGTGGGCAGCAAGGTGAGAAAATCCCCAGTCTGTTCACACCTCCTTTTTTTTCAGTTTCTGGCTCAAAACTTTGGATTGCCAGGCAATGGATAATTAAGTAATTTTGTAGCTTTGCAAAAGTGTCTGCAAAAATGGACACGGAGGTCTATAGGAATCAGCAATGTCACTATGACCAGGATATCTCAAGGCTTGAGGGCTTCTGTCACCCCTGCAATGTCTGCAATGATGCTGAGCCTTTCTGGAGAGCCACATCCATAGCTGTGGGTTCAGCCAGTGCATTGGATTCCCTTTTTCCAGCTGCAAGGATCCAGAAGTGCACCTGCATGGGGTGCCCTCTTTCAGCCATGAAGGAAACCTACCAGGAAGCCAGAGAGGGATTCTGACCTGGATCTGTAATGACTGGACAAGGAGTAATGGGTGCAAATTGAAAAAGAGGAAATTTAGGTTAGATATTAGAAGGAAATCTTTTACTGTGAGAGTAGAACAGGTTGCCCAGTGGAAGCCTCATCTCTAGCAGTGTTCAAAGCCAGGCTGGATAAAGCCTTGAGCAACCTGGGAGGTGTTCCCACTCATGGCAGGGGGATGGGACTAGGTCATATTTAAGGTCCACCTCAACCCCTTAACAGTCTATGATTCCATAGATTTGTGGATCAAACCATCACTGAGCACCCTCATGGGACAACCCTTCACCAGCTGAGTGCTGGCAAACTGGAACAGCTCGGCAGGGGCTGCGGGTGGGGGTGCTGGGCAGGCAGGGCTGGGGGTGCTGGGCAGACAGGGCTGAGTGTGCTGGGCAGGCAGGGCTGGGGGTGCTGGGCAGGCAGGGCTGGTATCATGGGCAGGCAGATCTGGGGATGCTGGGCAGGCAGGGCTGGTATCATGGGCAGGCAGGGCTGGTATCATGGGCAGGCAGCCTGCCCTGGTGGAGCTTACATCCTGCCCTGGAGCAGTGATAAATTATGCAGGAGGTGGCTGCTGTGTCCAGGGATGTGCTGCATGGAGACAGAGTGATTGGAACCATTCCCACAGCAACCAGAATGCCAAGCACCCCCTTGCTCCTTGGACTTCTTTACCAACCAGATCCATTAAAGCCAAAGATAACCCAATTCCAAAGCAGCTCACCCCCAGTAGCAATTCAGAGAACACATGGGATGAAAAAATAATGTAGCTAAAAAGTCATAAAAATGAAGCCTATTTGATTAGATCCAAACCAGTGGTATCAACTGATTTTGCTCATTTAACCTGTCTCCTGATCGCAGTACAGCCATCATTTAGCTGCAGGGTGGATGTGTTCATACTGAACTATTAATCTGTTTCAAAATGCCATAACATTTCCATGAAGAACTTCCTAATTTTTTTTTTCAGAAATTAAATGTCTGTTTAAAGTTCATTCCCTCCTGCTGCAACTAATTGAAATGAGATTTGGTTTATCTTTATGACATGAAAATGAGATTGAGTTTCATAATAATAACAATAATGATAACTCTATAGATTTTAGGACTAGCAGTTAATAATTATAGTAATATGTGGAGATTAGAAAAGAGTAATGCAGCATAAACAGTCCATTGTTATTTGTTGAGATATGGGATTAGATATCAGTTCATACAATTTTTCTGATTTTGAATGTTTTCAGTTCTCATTGAATTTTAGACAAGTGCATTAATTAATTTCACCCCAGTATCTGGTAGCTTAAGTAACCTTTTGTGATCTGGTGCTCAATCTAAGCCTTTCTAAACATGGATTTTTTAAAAGGCAAAATTCTTGAAAAGCAAAAAGCTGAGGAATATAAACATTAATCAGCTGTCTGTCACCTCCCCTCTCCTGGGGGTTAATGATCAGGAATTGGCCTTGTGGAGCAATCTGAAGGTGAACCTGAAGTCCATCATTGCCAGCTGTGCACTGGCTGGGAAGGGACAGAAAGGATCTGTGCCTTGCCCAGACTCTTTGCCTGGTGGTTTGCATGCCAGGGCAGGAATCCTGGGGACACTTCCCAATTCTCCTTGAGGAAGGGTTTCTAATCCAAAATCTTTCAAACCTGTGCAAGCACTGGCAGAATGAGCTCCCTTGAGAATTGCAGTGATTGCGTTGTGCCAAAGTCCATTGCTGGAGAAAAGCAGATTGTTCTGGAAATGTCTTTCTGTGTCTATATATGTATGTGCTGACTATGTCTGTAGGTGCATACATCTATATACATATCTACATATAAAATATGTACATGTATTTTAGTGATCACTCCAAATTGTGTTTGTTATCCTTTGAACAATCCTAGAGGTTGTTTAACTGTTATAACTTTGGTTATTTCACAGCTAATGCTGCTTATTAAAAGGGTAATGATTTGAGGAAGAAAAGCAGCAATATAGCCCTAAAGTTAAAGGGTATATTCCAGAGCTATGTGTTCATTTTCCTCATGACAGTTTTCCTTTTTTTTTTGTTGTTTTACCTGCTTTGGCTGTTTTTATTCACTGAAATTTCAAGTCACATGTGGAAAACTTCCATATATGGAAAAATACAAGCACCTTGAATCATATTGCCTTTATCCATGGTGAGATTTACCTTCTAATATAAAAAACCCATTGATTGCAAAGGGCTTTTTGGGAAGGAAGTGTTTAATGCCAGTCCACAAAAATCTGGTCCATAGTGCTTTGAATTGTTACACCTTCTTCTGATAGGAGTCCAAGAAAACCCAGGAGCCAGCAAGCAAAGCCCCTAGGTTTGTGTTTTAAATTATTTATATTGTCTGTAGAAAACATGGGAGAAAATCTGATTTGAGACTCCTGACACTTCAGGAAGTTCAGATTTCTCAACCAAAACAGGAGCTAAAAAATCGTCTTACAGCCCTCCATGCACAGTGGGTACAGGGCAGAACAGTGATGATGAAAGCTCTCAGCACAGTCAGATTTAGGAACTTTCTACCTTTGGGACATCCCCCCCCACCCCCACTGTGTGCCTTAGAGGAGGAGGGCTGAAGGTTTGATGGGGATGGGGGTGAGCTGCCCGTGTGGGGTGGGCACGATGGCTTGGGGAGGAAGGGAATTGTTGTCATTGGAAGTGGGGTCTCCAAGGGGGACTCAGCTGAGCCCTTTTGGTGGGAATGGAAGGAATTAGTTGATACAAAGGACAATTGGCTAAGATGGCTCTTTCAGAGGGTTATGTTTTATTGTGTAAATGCATGTTTATCAGCTTTTTTAAAATGCAGATTAAACACCTAGCACCGCATTAAACTTGGGGAAGAAAACACCTCATTGACTCAACAAACCACTGCCTTCTTTTGAGCTGATGGGTTCCCTTGTGCCAAAAGGTGTTTGGACAGTGTTTAATGTGAGCATTGCATAAACAAGCAGGCAGAGCTGAGGCATCAGAGGAGATGCAGGACAAACAGTGCCCGTGAGGATATAGACCCGAAGATCGCCCCTTTTGTTGTGCTCTGGTTACAGGGTGGCAATGAATGCTCTGCCTTTGAGCTGGAAACCAATCCACTGTTTAATAGGAAGAGCTGCCTCCCAAACTGGGGGCTGGATTTTGTCTGTGCAAGTTCACTGACTTTAGTGGGACCAAGTAGCTTCAGCAGAATAAGGTTTTGCTTGAGAGAGTAATTTACACATCCTGTTCTGCTTCCAGAGCTGCAATCCATCTGCTCTGGCTTTTCCTCCTGACTCATGGCAGGTTCAGTGAAGAAAAACTGTCTCTGTTTCTTCATTACCCCTGTGATTACCTTATAGCATGGACAGGTTGGCTCCAATCACCTCTCAGGGTGGTGCAAATGACAAATGACTCCACTGTAGGGATTGGGTGGAGAGACACTTCACACCTGTACCAGTGGGGAAAAAAACCCCAGTAATGCCATTTGCCAAGTCCCAGAACCACAGAATGCTTTGGGTTGGAGGGGACCATGAAGTTCCAGGCCCTGCCATGGGCACGGACACTTTCCACTGTCTCAGGTTTCTCTAAGCCCTGTCCAAACTGGCCTGAAACACTGTCAGGGATGGGGAAGCCACAGCTGCCATGGGCAATTATTGTCCTGAAGGACAGAAATTAGCTATAAGGAGTTAAAAAAGGTTTTTAATAAGGAGATAGATAATTTGTTCTTTGCAGCTTAGTTACTAAATAATGAAGATTATTTCAGTGGACTGTAGGCTGAGGAATCAGGTCCAAATATTCCTCCTAAACCCCCCAGTTTAGGGGAACCAGAGTGGAAGACAGTCTTCCCAAGGGTTGTGCTCAGTACCTTTCTGATGCCTAAAAAGATGTTTTCTCTCTTTAAACCCTTCACCCTCGTCATCCCAGGAAGTTTTGCAGAAGATGAGATTAAAAGACTCTTGGAAACCTTCAAGTGGCCAGGCTGGTTTGTGTGGCAGCACATGGAGACTGCTCTGTCCCCTCCAGCCCCCTCCCACACGGGGCTCTCACATGAAGGGAGCACAATCAATAGGCCACAAGGGCAGCCCCAGAATACATTTCCAAAGACATGTTCTTGGCTGTCTCCACAATAGGAGATGTAATGACAGTGCTGACATGGAGTGGCACTGAAAGACTTCTGTAATAGGGCTGGTCAATTTTTTTCTTGTTTAAAGGAAAATGAGGTTTTCTACTATGAATATTTTTCATGACAGGTGCCCACTTTCCTTTGAGCATGACAGTGTCTTGTTAAAACACAACACTTCCAAAGTGATGTTTTTAATTTGAAAAGTAATGTTTTTCATTTTTTGTTACCTGACAAGAAGAAGGAATTTTGCCAGGAGAAGAGACTGATGTAGATAGGAAAAAAAGACATAATTTTCTTAGGAAACAAATTACAGTTTTCTATTTCTCTCTGCCTTATACCTACACCTGTAGGGACACACTTAGATCCCGGGCATCGGTGATAACAATTTGAAAATGGTGCCACTTTTAGGGACACTGTGTGTAAAAATGTATATTATTAAGAACAAGTGGTACTACCCTCCTGCAGATCAACCACCTCCTCAGGCCCAGCTTAGTGTCTTCTGTGAACTTACTGAGGGTCCACTTGATCCCTTCATTGATAAAGATATTAAACAGGACTGAAGGTCTGTGTTAAGTATATTTGGTATCTCTTGAGGAGAGAAAATTTGTTAAAAAAGTGAAAAATTGAGCCATTAGGATGATACCTGTCCCTAATAGGTGATGCACAGATTTGATATTTATGAAAAGATTTATTGAGACATGCAGGACTCAAACTATGTGGTAAAGCTTTCAAATAGTGTTGAAACAGAGAAAATGCTAATCTCCATTACCTGAGGAGCCTGGCCTCGTGCTGTAACATGGTTTCTTGTCTCACAGTTTTAATACATTTAGACATGTTAAAGCTGTAGGAGCTTGCACAAAGAAAGAAATCTCCTTGGTGGCATTGCAAATACTCATCCACTAAACCAGAACTTCTGGCACATATTTAATAAGCCTTTGATCAACGTGCCCTGGAACCACTAAGAATTTCCTAAAGGACAAAAATCCCATTATAGTATTAATTTTTTAGCGCTGAGATCCTCATATTCACTGAGATAAACATGTTGTATTCTTTTAACACACAGTTGAATTGCCATAAATGTTTTTAAAGGATGACACCCCAGATAACTCATTGGTTTTTAATTTCTCTTGTGATGTCTCACAAAAAAGGAGGCCTTTGTTTTTCCTGGCGAGCCGAGTGCAGGCAGAAGGATTCTTTGATTTAGTGGCAGTACCTCAGGAGGCGTCGCAGCGTCAGTTAAATGTGCAAGGTAGCCCTTGGGGATGAATACAGCACTTATCCCTACCCAGCAAACCATGTCCTGCTTGGCAACAACTGCTCCCTGACTGACAGGGAGAAGCTTTTGATGTGTGAGCCCAAGGTGGGGCTCCCCAGGCCCCGCTCCCCTCCCGGCGCGGGGCGGTGTCCGGCGGAGCCGCGCCGACCCCGCGCGATGGCAGCAGCCACTTCAAACATGGCCCCATGAATAGGGGCTCGCTTGACCCTTGACCACGGGCAGCCTCGAAATTGGCAGACAGAGAATCAGAGTAATTTGTATCATTTCAATTAGTTACTAGCTGCATAACAGGGAGGTCATGACTTTTTTGGGATGATTATTGCCCATGGCAACCAAACTTCAATGTACCATCAGTTTCCAAATACTTTCACTTAATAAATGTAAGTTCATAAACAAGGCCCGATTGTTGGGGACACAACAAAGCCAATTATCTGCGCTGCTGCCGAGGGAGCGGAAGATGACATAACTTTGTCGGCAAAATCCTTTTTATTAGCAACAAGAGAAAAAAGTCCCTGATAAATGGCTTTAATAATGTTGGCTGAATGAACAGTATTGATCTTTGACTATGTAAAATGGCGAGGAAAGGCAAGTTTATATAAGAGCACTGTTGTTGTACTATTGAGAGCAGGCCGGTTTTGTTTCACAGTTTGTTCTATGCACCAAAATTCTGAAATTCTAAAATCAATGTTGCCATTGTTGGGCCAAAACAGCACACCCTTACCACAGACAATGCAAAGAATTTCAAAATATAGATAGCTCCCTGATACATACAGATCGGATTGTAAGAAACATTGGGTTGTTTTTCCTTTCTGAAGAAAGGGCAGCTTGTTCCAGGGTGCAGACAATGGTGTGTCTACATGCCTGTGAAACTTCATGAACCCAGTGCAATAATTCAAGCCTTTGATTTGAAAAATGTTTTGTATGTCTTCCTCCACATCTGCAAATACCTCCACTTTCCCTTGATGCCAGCCAAGAGTTGTTAGCAGGCGAATGTTTTCCACTTGAGGAAGAAAAAAAAAAGTTAGGCACGTACATAAGTTTTGCTATTTGGCTTTTGTTTTTTGAATTAAAATAAAGGTTTCCTTCTTCCATGTCACAATCTATTAGCCACTGGGAT
Source organism: Molothrus ater (assembly GCF_012460135.2). Classification (NCBI taxonomy): domain Eukaryota; kingdom Metazoa; phylum Chordata; class Aves; order Passeriformes; family Icteridae; genus Molothrus; species Molothrus ater. The sequence goes on along the minus strand of NC_050486.2, from coordinate 29,023,725 downwards.
ACCTGGTATCACAGTTCTTTCCCCTTCACCCCTGCATTTGTAGCAGATTTGACGGTGTGTGGAAACCAACACAGGCACTGCGCTGTGACTGCGTCACCTGCAATCAGCCGGAGATGCTGCTGAGATTAATCATGACAGTAGGCAATATTTCCAACATTATTAGAAGAGAAACCTAATATTTTGGGACATCAGGGATCTCTGAGCTGTTGTCCATCAAACTGAGAACCTTCATTTTCTACTCCTTGGATGGGTAACCTTAAGTTTTAACCATTTCACAGGCGGCAGGTTCACACACACAAACACAGGCACGCTCTAGGCTGTGCCACATGCAGGGAGTAAATCCTGAGCACTCTTTGGAGCTGCCCTCAGACACTTGCACAAACAGGGGCACTGTGGTCACACCAAGCCTCTGTCTCCTCTTCAAGTTGTAGTGAGCTGCTGCTCGCTGCCTTAACTCACCCTTTGGGTCATCTGTTTGTAAATCTGTGGGCATTGGCAAGACACAAACGCAGGCACTGGTGTTTGGCAAACATCTGCCCATGCCACTGCATGGCTGCTAAGGGGAATTAATTCACCCTGCTGATGGTCTCTCAAACACAATTTTAATGAATCGTATTTGAAGAATGCTTAAAGGTTGGGCCTTTAGGTTGTACAAAGAACCACTACAATGTTTAATGACTCTGGATGAGCTGTTTGGATTGCATCATTTTGAAGGATAGAGTTAATGCAGCTTTTGTCTGAGGCTGAAGCAGTGCAATATCCACGTTAATGGGCTGGGAATTTTCATCACAGTTTTACTTTTTTCTTGCAGCTGTTGGTTGTAGGTCAGTGACATAAATTTTATTTAAGGCTTCATCCTGCAAAACTTTATTATGGATGGTAGAGATTATTGTCAGTGATACTGGGCACAGCAGTAAGTGCAACCTTTCATGCTAAGGGCTTGCAGGGTCAAGCTGTGCTCTATTTGCAGGAGTAAGCAGTGCCTCAGGTTAAAAGATATGGGGGATCTGGCTCCTACACTTTGGGAAAATCTCTAAGACCACGCACAGCAGTAAGCACATTCAGTTCCTCATGAATGCAGTGGGAGTCGAAGGCACTCAGCACCTTCTGGGATTTGGCCCAGAATAATTGTTTTCAAATGGGACTGCAATATTTGATTTTAGTTTTGAAACAACTGCAGTCCTCAGTCAGAAGGGAAGGCTGACATTGTTATGAAAAGAAAAAAAATTCAGGGATTTTGTCCTCCCTCAGCAGAGAGCCTGAACAATTGCCCTTTGATTTAGAAAGAAAGCTCAGAGCACAAGTGAGCTGGACACTGCAGATCTGAGATGGATTTGCATGTTTACTTTCAGTCTGTGCCTGAGAAGCTGGTGGGAAAGAATCTGTTTTAAAATCACCACACCTTCAGCAGAACTTTTCTGCAGAATGATTTGGGAGCTCCTCTTTACACCTTACTCGTTGCTCTGAGCTCACACACAAAGGTGAAGGTGCTTCTGGAATAAACCAGCAGATCCTGTGCAGCTGTAACCAGCAAATTTCCTCTGTTCTCATTTGAAACATCATCCTGAGAGACTCTGAGCTTCCTTGCTCTCCCCAGACCCACTAAGTGAGGTGCTGTGGCAGTGGCCTCCCATGCCATCTCCTCCATAGCTCAGTTCCTCTGCATATCAGTGGCACCCAGCCCTACTTGGAGCCCCTGAAGCAACCCAGGCTTCCAAGTTTGGTCCGTTTTGGAGCTCAGCACCCTGCAGGAACTGCATGTACGTACCCAGAGACAGTGCATCTTGTCTGGGATGGAGCTCTCAATATCCTCCCGGCATTCCCACACTCTGAAAGTCATCAGCAAACTCCACAAAGGGAAATGAGTGGTGAGACAGCAAATAAAATCCATTCTCTTGTGTTCCATAATACCTTCCAAGGAAACCAACAACTCCTTCCTGTACCCTTTCCCCCTCTCCCCCCCGTGATACATTTCTGAATATTTCTAGAACCTTTTCACACTCCTTTGGCAGCTGATCCTATCCCACCTTATCCATCATCATTGCTGCCTTGAGAGCTGATTCATTTATCTCATTGCTTTAGAGCTGTCACCCAGAGCTTTGGATACATAGACCCAATTTCTTGGATTTGGTCTTTCATGTGGCCTCTTCCCTGCTGGCATCCACTCAATCATCCCCTGTGCCAGCTGATCTCCTGAGCTCCTCATATGTCATACACTTCTCAACCACCTGGTGGTTGCACACAGGATCTACTTTTAGATCTCTTTTTCCCCCCACATTCCTTGTTTACTGCCATATGATGCAGGATTTGTCTTTTTGTGCCTTTGCAAGATTGTTTTTTCTTAATTACAGGCAGAGCACAGCAATGCAGACAAATGATGGGTTTGTGTCCATTCTTCTTTATGTTAAGAAGGTTTTTCTCCTTTGGAAATGCTGCTTGTGAAATTCAGTTTTATTCTATGCCTCCTTTTCCTTATTTCTTGCTGTCTTGGCCCTAAATAAATTGCTTACACTTAAAAACAATGTAGTTATTTACATACTCTGCTCCCTACCCTCCCCACAGGACCTGACCTGCCATGTACACCTGGATGCTATCTTGGAATCACCCTTGTTTTTCACTGCCCACAGATTCTCACTTTGTCAGATGAGGCTCTGCCATTCCACGTTCCTTTCATCTGCTCTCCTTTCCACCAGCTCCAATTAATATTCCTTGCTGCAGGAAGCATCTTCGGCATATTCCAGCACCTTTTGCTCTCTGAACATAATTCTTATCTAACTCTTGATATGATAAGTCATACTGGCCAGAGTTAACCTTATTACTAGAGATGTACTGAGCAATCTTGCAGTCATGAGATACCAGGGATATTTCAGTAATGGGAAATCTGCTTCCCATACAAGATTGATTTTAGTGATGACCTTTAGCTGGAATGATGCCTGTAAATTCTTATCTGCATTAATTTCTTGTTTTCTCTCGTCACATGCTGTCAGTGTATGTGTATCTTGCAGATATGAAGTATTAAGAGCCAGCCCTGTAACAGACTGTCTGTGAGGACCTGGAGTTATTGCAATGCACTCACCTTTACTGGAGTGAAGTACCTGGGCTCCTGTACTGCCCCTAGGACAGAGTCCTTAAGAAAAATGCAAATCCTAATACTGACTTTTCTGTTACTTACAGACTGAGAATTATTTCAGAGCACCTTCATGTGCTCTTAATGTGACTTAGTAAGAAATACATGGCCACAGGACTCAGTTTGCTGAAATCAGGGTTTGAAGAAACAAAATTAAATTGTAAGATTAAAAAATAGGGCTTAATTTTCTAACATCACCTTTTCTTTCAACGTGCCTTTTGTGGCATCTCAGTGACACAGGGTAACTGGGATTCTGTTTTTCTCCTTCTGCTAGAGTTTGTTGTCATTGCTGGGAAGTTTGAGTTCATTAAACTGTAAAAATGATCTATGAATTGGGGTGGAATATTCCCCTCAAAGATGGATTACAGCTCACACACTGAGGTATGCCTGTTAGAGAAATCAGTGGGGAGGTCCTGTGGCCATTGTTATGCAAGGGGATGGTCCCCTTTGACCCTAAAATATGTGTGTGTGTAGAGATGAGAGGACCCTTACTGTGTCTTACAGAATCTTTGCAGCATTCATTAATTTTGGAGACCTTATGTGACAATCAGCTCCCTAGTGCTCCTTTCTGTTTGCTGGGGACGATATTTGTATGATGCCCACTTAAACAAATGAACAATTTTAACTTCTACTCCCTTATAGACAATCAACATTTGAGTGTCTTATTGTCTATAACTAGGAGATAAATGACAATACAGACGATTTAGTAAAGCAGATACCCCATTTCCTTATTGCTGAAATGATTGCAAAGGGATCTCCCCATTCCACAAGATGATCATCCATGGAGAAATCTGTCCCTTCCATCCTTTAAACTTTTAGGGTCAGAGACTTTTTTATAAAGCATCTGATGGCCTTCTCTTATATAATGGAAAAAAGTACTCACAAAGAGGACTTAATTAATAGTGAGGACATGCTGTAGTAAAAATATTTGCTCACTGCCTAAGATTGGTTAAAAAATATCTAGAAGGGAATGGAGAATCATCCTCAACATTCTGTCAATGCTGGGAGTTCTTCTTGTCTTTGACCTTCTGGTCAGTCCTAGTTGCTGTGTTTTGAAAAAGATACAGCAGAAATATCAGAGTTCCAAAAGATCAATAAATACTGGTAGAAGCTTGAAAAGCTCATATATTGTAGGAGCTAAACTGTGGTTTCTGTCCTCAGTTCACCAAGGAGTTGATGTTATTTGTGGTGTCAAATGCAGCACAGCAGGAGAAATGGGTTAACTTTTGTCCCAGTACCCAAACCAAGGGACCACTGCATGGATGTAACATTTTGAAAATATAATAAATTAGGTTATGGAGTTCCCTGGCACTAGACAGTGAGGCAGAAACAGGACAAAAATAAAAGTTTAGGCCATAGGGTGAAGAAAAGAACATCTGTGGATACATGAGGTAAGGAAGAAATATAGAAACCCTCTTAGTTTGGAATAAAATGAGCTGGTATCAGGAACATCCCCAACGGGTGTCTTATTGCATAACTGTCCGTTACAGGGGTTTTATATCTAGCACTAGATGGACCATTGGTCTGATTTAGTATTGAAACTCCTCTCCTTCTTCCATCATTTTCTCCTAGGGATACTTCCCATCAAACTCTGCAATGTCATTTGAGTTAATTCATTAATTTTCATTGGCTTCTTCCCTGTCTCAAGCTGAGTGCACTGACAAATCAATTCCGGTCTCTTCCCAGGGCTGAACCTCCTTCTGGATGCCCCGGGCAGATGTTTGTCACTGATCCACCTCCAGCCTGAGCTCTGGGCTGAGCAGCCACACTTGTCCATGCAGGACCCTCTTTGCTGGTGGCTGCAGCAGCTGGACTCCCTTTCCCACCTGATTCTGTCTGGTTTTAATCAGGTTCTACTTCTGTTTGTTTCTCCTGTAGCCTGCAAGGGACTTAGCTCCTCCTTTTCTGTTTATCCTTTAATAAGGTCAATAGGAGAGTTTACATTACCTTTTTCATTCTCTTACCTCTTCTGCTTCATTTCTGTCTCCTAATTTCACCAGTTATATGAAAACCATTTCTCCACTGACTATTTTTAACAGATCACAGAGCGAATATCACAGCATTTTGACAAATAGGGAAGCCTATTTGTCTCCAATAGGAACTTTCCAAATGACATCAAAATACGCAACTATGTCCTTACATATTTTGTTGTATTTAATTTTTGAAGTTTTGCATTAAATCCCCCTGACTTACTGCCAGTGTGGGACAATAGGCAATGCAGCAAAACTTCAGTGAAGATAAATTGTAGTCTAGTGACAAAATTCCTGACACATTTTTCCCTAAGTTTGCCAAGATCATCTTTATAATTTCACGTTGACAAAATCATGGGGAGAGAAAGTAAAAGTAGAAAGTGAGGGAAAGGAAAGTGGGTGTGGAAGTGGAGAAATAGGGCTCGTTATGGCCAAAAGGGAATGTGAGAACATCATCACCTAAACCCTTGTGACCCTATGAATTTTTCCTCCAGCATTTCTCAAAGCTTGGGTCCTACCCTGCAGAGTGATCCTGTGCAAGCAGTGACAGGTCTCTGCTCTGATACATCTTTAATCATCAGGGTTTGCTTTCCCTCTCCTTAGGCAGCCAGGCTCTCTCACTGCCATTTTCTTACCATGTTTCTCCTGGATCTCATTGTTTTATGTCTCTGGAATTTTAGGAATGGCAGGAGTGACCATGGCCACCAGTGCAAGCTTCTGTCGACTCCAGGTCTTCCTTAGCCTCACGAACTTTGCCCCAGGTCCTTGAGTGCCCTGTGATACAGACACGTTCAGGATTTTGTGGTAATGGAAAGCATCTTCTTAAACTGCTCAGAACACAGTGAGGGACTGAGCTTTTTAAATGTCTTCAATCCATTCTCTCCAGCTGTGGGTGGTGACCAGCCCTCTGCCTCCTTTCATCAGCCAGCCTGATGTGACATTATGAGAATGTGCTGACTTCAAGTGCTGACCCCCAGAGCATCAATCTCATGGGTATCACAGCAGAGCCAAGAGTGAGGAGCTGGAGGACACGGCCTAGGTCATGTGGCCAGGTCACATTGCCCAGGGCTACAGGAAAGGTCTCAGCCCTCTGTGATTTGCTTACCCAGCTACACTGGAGCCATAGAAAACACAGGTGCAGGCACTGGGCTGCTGAGGCAAAGCTCCCATGTGGGAGTGTGGAAATTGTGCCTTCAGAGGTTATCCCTGATTGGCTGCCAAAGAGACAGGGGCCCAAAAAGTGCCATCAGAGGGTAATTTGGGGAAGCATGGAAGATCACAGCACTCTTGGGATGTGATCTTTCAGCTTCCAGCTGCCACTCAATCTCCCTGACTCACCCAGCAGCACAAATCCTGCCTTGGGCTGAGTTGTTCTGTGTGTTGGGAAACACCAGGAGCAGGTCAGCCCCCGTGCCACGCCCTGATGGAACAGCACAGGGAAAACAGGGCTCTAGCTTTTCCCACACTGCTCTCAGGCAATAAAGGAATCCCAAACACTGTGAGGAGCCCAGAATATCCAGGTTTCCATGTCAGATCTACCGGCAGCTTGAGACCTACTAATAATCCTTGGTGTTAAAATGCAATATATGTGGCATTACCTGCTGCACAATACATCTTCTTCTCTTTCTTTTCCTGTTCTTGGATTTCTAACTTGAGCACACTCAGTCCCTCAGCCATAAACCAGCCTTCAGAATCTTGAGTTCCCAGAGAACCTGGCTCCATGTTATCAAGGCAATTTTATCACATTTTTACCAGCCAGTATTTGAGAAATAAAGGGAAAAACTCCAAGGCAATAGGCAAAGAGTTACTTTGAGCTATTTTTTAATCTCTTTGAATGTTTTAGGCTTTCTTCACATTGCTTTTGCTTAATTGCTGCCACCAGCTGCATTTGGAGTCTACAAGATGACGGCCAGATCCAATTTAACACCTCTGGAAGACTCCTTGCTTTGTGCAGTGGTGCTGGGAGTTCTCCTTACTATCACACAACCAGTTAGAGCCTTCCTTTAGCAAGCTTTGTATGGTTTTTGTGCCATGAAATGTGTAATTCACAGAGGGGCAGAGCTGTGGCTGCCCAGGTGCTGCAGGCTCCATCACCCCGTACTGCGATTAATAGTTTGCTGCTCTTCCAGCAAAATTGTGGCTCTGGGCTTTGTTCTATTTTTGTGCTCATCCTATATGCATCTGTTCTCACTTTATTCTACATCCTGTTGCCATCCTCCTGCTCATCTGTCTCTGCCATCTTTAGACATCTTCCACTATCAGGTTGACACCACTGTAAATTCAGTGCCATCAAAGGAATTACTTCTGAGTTATGTCAGTGAGTAAAGACTTCAGGCCTTTGTTTTTCTCTCACACCCACCTTTCTGTTCTTACCATGTGCAATTGGACCTCTTCTCAAGTGTGGATGTGCACTGGTCATCAAAATTCTTTGCCATCAAATGCCACTGTCAAGCCATTAATGGCCTTATCACTCTCTGTCTGGGCATTTTTTTCCCCGAGGGCCAGGGCAGTACAGGATGGAGAGGATGATCTGAGGAGGGGCATGTCTGAGAGAAAGTGGTGCTTGGTCCCAACCTGCCCCTCAGATGGCTCAGGAAAATGATATTCCATGGAATTCAGTGGGGCAGGGTCAGCCCTCACTCCTTTCAGTCATTTTTGCTCTAGCATGTATTGGCCTTGTGTAAAATTTGGTAAAATAATAAAAATGTTCCACTTAGATAAATGCTTGATAAATCAGCAGCTCTTAAGGCGGTATTTCCTTGTGCCTGCTACGAGTTTATGATGTAGTCACATGAAAAAAAAGAAACAGAATATAAAATGTGAAAACTCTGTCTGAAGAAGGTCCAATCTGTCATCACGGGATATGCTAAAATTTCCTTAACTCTTGCCACGATCACAAAATCCCCTCTCTAAAATCCTGACATTTTCTCTCCGACAGCAAACAAAGGAGAGCAATATGCACGAGAAGGCAGTAGGAAGCCTGAAGCTATTAGCATGTCATTGTCAAAGGCAGAAATAAAAAACACAAAAGTTAAAGGATTCTGGAATATAGCAGAAATCTCCAGACATGAGTCAGACACTAAAAATGCCCAAACTCATTTAAAAAGCTCTTTGTCACAGTCCAAAAAAACAACATTTTCAGTGTTTTTCCTTTTGCTTTCCATCCCGCTATTGCAAGTACATGGCTAATTATGATCTGAATGATATCTATTATTCCTGTGTCCTTCTAGATCGAGCCGGATGTGTTCCAAATATGGCCACAAACATATTCCAGTGTCCAGTAAAATCAAAAGAATAAGATAATTCTGTTTTAAGAGTTAATGGTATTCACTCCCACTCAGTTTGACTCACTGGACAAAAGCTCCAGTGTGCCTATTCTAGGCAGCTGTGCTGAACAGTAAAGATTTGGAGTCCTTTGTAGGCTGGAGAAAAAGAAAGCCTTTGTAAACTTTTTATTTAGTATATTCTACCAAACACCCATGTGTAACAGTTAAAACATTTGGAGTTGCAACAGGCTAAGGAAAGTTTGCGCAGATAAACAGAGTTATTCTAAATTTTGTGCCTACTAAGGTCTGAATCACAAAGTCTCATTGCATTTCATTTAAAGTGTATGTGCAAGGAATCAGTTTTCTTAGCAGGGCTATTGTGCCCTTTGGGCTTTGTTTAATCATGTTAAAAATGTTCTACAAAATTGAAAATCATGTACTGTTTGAATCACGATGTTTGCAGCAGTCTGGGAGTGCTCACGCTGCAGAGCAGCATGGTTTTTATGCTGGTATAATTCTCTTTCCTTCAGTGCTGTTGTTCTTGGGTTGTACTGGTGAAGAGTCAGGCCCACAGGCACTAAAAAGCAAACACATCCAGGCATATTCTTCCATCATCTGGATATATCCCTCTGAAACAAAATCAGCTTTTACAATACTCTCTCAGCCTTTGCGTGCCTCAGCACTTCCCCAAAATCCTGCCTAGGAAGGCACTGAGGTACTTAAAACCAGAGACAGCACAGCAGATCTACAGAAACCTGGCTCCAGGGGGAATATGAACCCCCACGGATTGATCCAGGTTTGCTCCCTCCACCACAACCTAAAGAATCTACAGCCAGGACCAGGGACATGTTTTAAGGCAAAAAAAGGGGGAAAAAAAAAAGGATGAATATAGGCATATTCATCACTCAGTCATAAAAGAACTAGGGACACAAAGAGTTGGGAGGCTGGAAAGGTCTTTTCAGCCCACCACAACCTCCACCTCCTTCAGGAGGTCTCTGCTCTCAGCAGGAGCACCCGGGACAGCCTGGGCTGGGTCAGGTGTGAGGTCAGTCGCTTCACTTCTCTCTCCAGCCTCTCACTATTTCAGCCCATTTTACCTGCTGGACTATTATTTCTATTGCAAAAGGTTTCCCTTCCAGCAGCTACCTGCTGCACTGGGAACTGGATGGGGGCTTTTCCTGTCCCAGGAAGACTGTGTTCCACTGAGATCCAAGGGTTATTTCCCAGTCTTTAAAGTGTCTTCAGGAATAAAGATGTCCCAAAAGTAGTTTCCCCAGGAATGAAGAGCAGTGAGAAATTTGCCTGTGTATTGGGATGATGATCAAATCCCAAAATTCTTACTCTATTTTCTGTCAGTCAAATTCCTATTAACTAGAACAGGAGTTTATTCCATCAGGAATGTCAACATTTTTTTCAGAATTCATAATTCAGGCCATAACTGAAAATAGGTGCTTAAGCACATCCCATGTGGATGGGAATAATGGAGCTCTCTTGCTTTAACTCAAATGTGCATTTAACATAAAATACATCCCTGAATTTGGATGCACTTCTCAAGTTCATCAGATTGATACAACACTTAAATCAGAGCTTTTGAAGTAAAGCTGCATTTTTAACAAGCTGCCAAAATATTTGCTAATTTTTGAAGGAAAACCCTTCATATTTTCTCCAGGTATTGAATAATCTCAATCTTATTAAAGATTTTCCTACTTTCACAGATATAAATCTTGCCTCTTCCAGGTATTTCAGTCCATATCTAATGTCCTTCTTCAGTTGTGTTTATTAAAAGCACAGAAGCTGAAGGCACTTACTTAAAAACCATGTTAAAAGCATATGTGGTGTTATTCTAGCTGCACTTATCTGAGGAAGAGATGTGCTTCCTTTTCAAACTGATCTTGATGTACACATTTGCCAAACTATTTGAAAGCTGCAGACACTTTTGCATTCATGGCACTATTATTCACTGCCATAAATCTAGATCAGATATGTGCTGTCTGAATTGATAGTGGGTATTCTGCCTGAGAAAAATGTGTTCCCCTTTAACTTTTAGCAGTGACATTGCTTATGTTACATCACTTTTCATGTTACTATGCATCACATTGGTCAAAGATGTCATTATTTATAGTGCAGAGATGGTGTCACTGTAATTAAGGTTGTGTTGGGGTTTATATTATCTTATAAAAGCTCTATTTTCAGCAGCTTCCAACTCCATAAGGAAATCCATTTTGGATATGAAGCTTTCAGTTGGGGAGTGGAAGAAAAAAAAAGTTTCTGGTTTCAGTGATGGCCTCTTGTCTTCTACTTTGGTCCCTGCTTGTGTGACTTGGAGTCACTGCACATTCTGGATGGTTTTGCTTTCATCTGGCATCCATTAACAGATTCTTGCTTCTTTAAATTTTCAAACTAACAGAGAACAGGGACAGTGCAGGTACACTTTGTGAACCTGAGAAATCCCTGTTCTTGTATTTAAGACCTGTGCCAGCAGGCTCAGGAGCTGATCAAAATCAGGTCCTCTGGGTGCTGCCACTGTGCAAATAAAAATATGTGGTGAAAGTTTTTTTGGTAAAGATATAGCTACAGCTTATTTAAGAAAACTTCCAGCTTGGAGTGGTTCATCACAAACCAGCTTAAAATCATAAATATGTTGACTAAAAAGCTCAGATATTTTCTTTATAGACTGAGTGCAGAGCCAATGTTTGAGTAATCCCTTTTATTGGACTAACTGCACACTATTGACAAAGCACCTTCCTGGGTATAGGAATCCATTCTTGGAGTCAACCCCTTGCTGACCTGCAGGGGAGTTTTGTGTATCCCTAACGCCAGACTGTCAATACTGCTGCATTAGTCCAATAAAAGGGATTACTTGAAACTTGGCTCTAAATTTTGTCTCACTAGTAAAGGCAAGTAATTAAAAATATTGAGTTGTGTAAGAAGACGCACTGTGTGCTGTGATGTGCTAATAACCAACTCCTTCCACAACGATTTGCTGTATTGGTTCCAGTGTACACAGTGGGTAAAAACAAGTAGGAAATTTCCAAAAACCCCATCAAGCTACAGCCCATTTCTGATTTCCATATGATTAGCCAAGATGAATATGCAAATAGGCATAAAGAGCAAAGAGTTAAACATGTTTTCTCCTTCCAGGAATGGACAGATCAGATGACATTTCCCACAAGGCTTTCAAGCAAAATTCTTACTCATATACTCGTGCCATGTAGTGGGCTGCTCCCTGACCATTCCCTTTGGAAACCTCAAAACTGCTCACACAGGAGGAGGCTCCTCAGCAGAAATAAAGGGATCAGAGCACATGGCCCCTAAACATTACGGGTTTGGTTAGCACTGTGTTGTAAACAAGACAAAGTTAGTACAGAAATGACTCTTGTGTTTTGAGCCCTGCAGCACCGAGCCTGTCCTTTTGTTCTTGTGACTGTAATATCCCAGACCTCTGTATCAGGAGCTGAAAGACCTTTACAGAACCCTTGTTTCCTAAGGACACTTGTAAAACTGAGAGAAAACTGCTCCTCTGCTCAGCAGAGAATTTTCAGCATGAACCTTTTACTTTATAGCACATTACACTGCCCTGGCAGAGAGGGTCACACGCTCAGTGTTCCACCCAAGGCCAAGCCTGGATTTTCCCAAGAAGACAGATGAGTTTGGGCTTCCCAGATCCCTCCCCAGTTCTGGCAGCCAGAGTTCTGGGGGGGCACTGTGGTGGCATTTCCAGAGTCCCTCTGGAAAGGTGCGGCAGCAATGCCTGGGACTGTGCCATCCCACCCCGGTGTCCCTCCTCATGCTCTCACAGAGGGCTGCTGCCATCACAAGGTCCCAGTTTGGCCTGGGAAGAGGCTGGGAGGTCTCAGCCACCCAGTTCATCCAGGGGACACACCCTGAGGGTCTGGTGGCCCTGCCTGGGCATTGCCAGTAGCCCAATCCCACCTGAGGGTGCCAAGTTCCCGCTGTGGCAGGAAGCCCATCCTGGATGTGTGTTGAAAACCGCAGGTTGGAGCTCCCTGAGAGCAGAACCAGAAACTAAAAGCTGTCAAACTTGGGGAAAGCTGGATTTGATTAGAGCTTTGCTGCTCAGGCCATTTTCTTCCAAAGTCCCAAAGAAAAGCCAGCCTTGTTTGTGCCACTCTCACTCACTGTGCAGCAGAAAATGCTCCTTCAGATGGAATCCCCGACTGACAATTTTTGGCACCCAGTTCATTCCTGTTGGCAGTGGTGCAGGAGTGGGAGTGCATCAGAGTAAGGGCTGCACTGCAGTGGACTGTGATTAAAGGAGGACAAAATATTTAGATTCACCCTTTTGTTTTATTACATATGACTTAATCTGTGTTGTTCCCCCTTTCCCCATTGCTCCTGGAAGGTGAGGAAAGTGCACATATTTTTTTTTTACTGGCTTTATTTACTTGGATGCTTCAGGATACTAAGTTATGACAAATTCTTCTCCACAGTAGCTTTTGGCTTCCTTTTTCTTGGAGCTCTTTAGACCTTTGAACTGCTGCCATTACAGCTGCCTCTGAGCCTGTCATGTGGCTGTTGAATTGAGCTTTTGAGTGTGCCTCTGCACTGCTCTCATTCCTGCCTGGTGTACTTCGAACAGGATCATTGTTTTGAATGAAATAGCATTTCTGTGCCAAAAATGGAGGTTATTTCTCCACAGCACATTCTGGGCAGGCAGGCATTCAGTCTGCCTGCTCTCCAAGCCAGCTGAGAGCTCTGCAACCACATGAACACAGTATTGAGCCTGACTAAATAAACTGGATTTGTGTTTGGGCAAAAGTTGTCTTGAAGCACTTGGCTGATTCATGGCACAGTCAGAAGCAGCTGGTCTCTTCTGAGGATGTGCAGGATGGGTAGATTTTAACCAGTGGAGCATATTATTATTATTATTATTATTATTATTATTATTATTATTATTATTATTATTATTGTTGTTGTTGTTGTTGTTGTTGTTGTTGTTGTTGTTATTTATTATTATTATTATCATCATCATCATCATCATGGACACCATGAAATACTTTGATGCCATCCACAACTCTGATGGAATAAGCATTTCACTGTGCATCCCCATTGACTGGGAACCCAAATGCTGACACACCTTAATCCTGCAGATGTTTACTCACATTTTTAACTTTTTGCAAAAAGCAATTGGCTGAATGTGTGTCTTATACAGGTGTGTGACAGTTTTGTAGATGGGGCCATTCAGAGCTCACTGAGGATGGGCTTTGTTTCCAGCACACACATATATAAAGGCAGTAAGTAGAGCCTGAATTAATGCAATAGCAGCACTGTCTACAGCCAAAAAACACTCATAAAAGATCATTTGGTTGCAAAAGCCTATTAACAAAATTTTTTATTGTTTAGGTAGGGCCTCTCATCAGTATAACTCGAGCAAATATCCTTGGGAAAAAGCAGCAAAAATGTGTCTTGAGTGCAGTGAGTTAAACACACAGAGGCTGTGCTGCAGCAGCTCTCAGTAGGACAAATTTCAGAGACAGAGCTGGGGGAAACAATTACTACCTGATGTTTTCTACAAATGCCACTTCAGAGATGAATCCAATGGCCTACGAGACTGTGCTTTTTTGTTCTCTTTGAAGTAGGAGCATTAAATTAAAACTGAAGCAACAGAACACTTAGCACTCAAGCTGGAGAACACATGATGAGCTTAAAAATAATGTTGAGGGAAAGACAACAGAGAATAGAAGAGGCTTTGTATCATGTTTGACTTTGTTTTCAAGCAAAACTAAACATCAAAATATTAGAACGCAAGCACAAAACCTCATTGTCAGTAAAACTAATTAGTGTTCTGCTGCTTAATGCAAAAGCCTACATGATGTCTTGACCTTTTTTACACATTGTGTCTGAGGGTGTGCAATAAAACAGAGGGAAGCACAGAGTGCCTCCAGCCAGCCCCAGAGGTTTTCTTCCTCACGGAGTTCAAGGGATCCCAACAATACAGGCTGTGTACGAGCCCCTTTTTAAAGCCTGGTGATTTCTTAGAGCTCGAGCCGGTGAATTAATGCTGCCCCGCTGGCAAGGGCTGCTCCCCAGGCTGATTGCCATTCCACAGCCCTGGGCTCTAACAGCACACACGGAACAAAGATTCAAACGGCTTGGAGAGGTAACTGCCTATGGGGCATTGCCACAAACTCCTCACTCCTCGAGTTTGTCTCTTGGAATCCCGTAGCCAAATCTGTTTTAGTGTGGCCAGATCTCGCAGAAATGCTGACCTCAGCAGTCCTTTGCTACAGGCTCATACAGCATCTTCCCTGACAGCAAAGGGGGAGAAAAAAACCTGTCAGAATGTGGGAAACATGGTTTGCTGCTCTCTTCTCTGTAAAAAGGAAGTTGAAGTCAGTCAAAAGTCCCTCTTAAAGCAGAACAAACACCACGGGCCTCTTGCTGGCAGCACAAAATCCTTAACTTCAGTCAAAGTCACTGTTGGATATGCAGGTCCCTGAACTCTGGATATTTCCATTAAAAGCACTTAGGCAGATTGAGGCAAGCTTAGGGTAAAATTTCCATTAATATTTGTTGTTGACCCAAATGGGCTTCTGTTGAAATAATTAAAATTCCCAACCAAGCAAAAAACTCCCATTACTCCACTGCCATTCACAAGAATTACGACTCTAAGTTTATAAAACACAAAGCAAGTAAATGTGGAACAAGTAACAGTGATTTTGAAAGAAAGGAAAGAAAGAAGCTGAAGATGAGATGATTTTTTTTTTTCATCAGATAGAAGAGAAACTGGAACCCTTTTCCAGAACTGAGAATGTGTTTCTTGTATTAATATAAAATTTGTTCCAAGGTTTTTCCTGGTACAAGAAATCAGAAATGTCCTACAGAGACCAGCTTTTCAAACTAGAGTGAGCAAATTGCCCATTTATTTGAGTGAAACACCCTAGAAAAACTGTCAGAATGCCTGTAAGTCAGGCTGGGAAAGGCACAGGGATTTTCCCTGCTTGGGCTACTGAAATATTCCACTAGAGGGGATGGCTCTGTGTCTGGGAGAAAGGGGAGGCAGGAAGGAGACTCATCCCACAGAAACAGGAAAGGTTAAAATTCAGGGGATGCTGTGTGAGTTACAAAACACACAGAGCCCCTTCCCAAATTCCCAAATTCTCTGTACCACATTTCAGAGCACAGATTGTGGTTGAATGAAGATAGAGAAGGGCAGGAGGATGTGGGGGAAAAGGAGAGGCTGATAGAGGCAGAACACAGAGTGGGAGATGCAGGAGTGCTTTGGTGTGAAAAAAAAAACTACAAGTATCCAACCACCAGGGTTACACTGACCCTAGCCTGAGTTAAATTCTAGCCTGAGTTAAATATTCATTCTCACCCATGTGCTCTTGCTGTCACTAAATCCTTCCTTGTAGCTTTTCCTTGCCTGGCAGGATCTGATTGTTCAAAGGGGGGATTCAGGTGTCAACTGAAGCATCCAGACTTGAGAAGGGAGCTGGAGCTGTTGTTGTATTGAGTGACAAACACAACCTCAGGCTTCTCCTTTCTCAGAATTAACACCCCAGGTCACAGAGTCTGAAACTGACCTCCACAGAAGATAATATTTTAAATTTTATGATCTGGTGGGTTGAAATTAAACATTTGCTAATTACAAAGGTACTGCAAGTCATGCCAAACCCTCTTTTTGTTGTCTGGAGAGTTATAACAATCCTTTTCTGGCAGTTAGTTTTAAGATCATTAAATGATCCTCATTTGCAATATATTTGCAGAAGATTACAGCCCATCTAAATTGACCCTGAAGGAAGACTTATTTCATTAATGGGCTGTCCTGTGCTAATGCATAAAGCTAGAAAAATATATCTATTAAATTCTTAATGTGTAAATGATGTTTCTGGCTTTCTTCTTAATTACAAAGCAAAATGAGCCTGAAGTGCACTCCGTCTAGGAAAAAATGATCAATTTAATCCATCTTCCAAGAGAAAACTTTTTCAGCGAGTTCCAAAATCCCAGCTATTCTCATCTAAGGCTGGAGCCTTATTGCTCTGTTCAGAAACACAATAAAATGTGCCAACACAATTTATTTTTTCCCTGGATTCCAATGAACGGAGCTTTCTCACATCAGTTTGGTTTACTCGCTATCTGTTAAGTTTTTGAGGAAAAAGCCAAGGCAGAGCCTGGCTGAGCAGTGCTTTGGAGATGAGTAATGCCAGGAGATGATGGGCTGGTGGGGTATATGCAGAATATTAATACAGCCCATAGAAGGAGATTTACAGTGCAAATGGCTGCGCAATGTACTCTGTGCACAGAAGCACCTCGTGTGCTCTGCCTCTCAGCACAGCACAACTCCCAGGCAAAACAAAACCTTATTAAGGGGAAGGAAGGTTGTAAATCCATATCAGCAATTTAGATGGGGAGAGGCAGGTAACAGAAGAGTGGGGTTCAAGGGAATGTGGGGAAATGAATTCTGAGTTAGTGTTACACTTCCACCAAGCAAACAATGGCAAGTGTGGGAATGAGGGCCAGCACTCCTGTCACCCCGAGCACCCGGGGCTCTCAGTGACAAGTGTCCTCCTTGCTGCCATATTTCATCTCAGATATGGCTGCTTTGGCCACAGCCCTCAATGGCTCAGCACCTTTTAGATCCAGTGTTAAATGTTGGCATTTCACTCCGGGCTGGTGACATTTAAATGTCCAGTTTACACTGCAGAGTAGCAATATTGAAATGAGGGGCTTTAAAATCTGCTGAAGCAAGTAAACAGCAGGAAAATCTTCCATGTTCTGCAAGAAGCTGATTCCGTCTTCTTTAGGTTTTTAATATGTTCCTGTAGCTGACCATGAAGGATTTAAGAGAGAACCTGGGTCTGGGAATATCTGCTGTGTCCATCCCAGTGTGCTCAGGAGCCAGGAAAGAATAAAAAATCTCTTCCTAATCTCTTCTCTTCTTGGACAAGGCCCCAGTGGTTACTCCTTCCTTCCTTCCTTCCTTCCTTCCTTCCTTCCTTCCTTCCTTCCTTCCTTCCTTCCTTCCTTCCTTCCTTCCTTCCTTCCTTCCTTCCTTCCTTCCTTCCTTCCTTCCTTCCTTCCTTCCTTCCTTCCTTCCTTCCTTCCTTCCTTCCTTCCTTCCTTCCTTCCTTCCTTCCTTCCTTCCTTCCTTCCTTCCTTCCTTCCTTCCTTCCTTCCTTCCTTCCTTCCTTCCTTCCTTCCTTCCTTCCTTCCTTCCTTCCTTCCTTCCTTCCTTCCTTCCTTCCTTCCTTCCTTCCTTCCTTCCTTCCTTCCTTCCTTCCTTCCGCAACTGCATCCATGAGAATATTTGGGATCTACGTGTCATAGAATCTGCCAGGCTTTAGTTCTTTCCATAAAAGCAGATATTTGAGGAATTTTTTCCTTCACTTCAATATTTATGTGATATTCAGCACCTTCAATATGTAATTATAAAACAAAACCAAAGTTTTATTATTTCAGCGAGGAAAATCTACTCCTGCTTTGAATTTAGGCCTCCTGAAGTCCCAGTTTTATTTCCAATTTATTCCCACTTATTATTGCTACCATTCCACTTAATGAATTTGATATTTAATACTTTATTCACACATTTTATTTTTGCACCAATTACAGGGAAGACAGATAC
This sequence comes from Molothrus ater, assembly GCF_012460135.2. NCBI lineage: Eukaryota > Metazoa > Chordata > Aves > Passeriformes > Icteridae > Molothrus > Molothrus ater. The sequence goes on along the minus strand of NC_050486.2, from coordinate 29,005,776 downwards.
ATTGTTCTTACAGATTTCTACAACCTTCAAGGCATTTTTTCCTCTTGATTTTTTTATTTCTTAAAAAATAACATTCATCTTGGTATTTAAAGAGAAAAGCAGCAGGAGCAACATTCTTTTCATGCTTAGGGTGTATTTAAATGAATGTTTTCACCTATATTTGATTGAAAAACAAAAAGGGTGAGAGAATATCTTCAGTTTATGTCCTTGATAGGTCAAATGAAGTGTGTGTGAAACTGAAGAAGTCCTGCTATAACCATGCCAGCGGAAATGAAAATTATACCACTCATACTAACAAGTACATTTCCAAAGGGGCTGGAGGTATTAGGAGATTCTAAACAGATGCCTCTGAACTTAAAATACACTTAATTCCAAAGGCTTGTCTTGTAATTAATTTAGCCAGTGCAGCACCTCTGAAGAGAATGCAGGGCATAGCACAGCATTACTCAGCATCCCCAAACTTCAAGGAGCACAAGGACAAATCATTTAATTAAAAACAAACAAACAAAAATTCACACTCATTTTTCATATTCATTTCCATCAGGACCATCGTGGCAAACATCAAGGAAAACATTCTCCAATTTACAGCTTAATCTCCTGCAAGAAAAATATCCATCTGCTATAAAAGGAAAGAGCACACATAAGCCACATCAAAAGGATATCACTCATAGTTTAGTTTCAGTTTTTATTCCCATTAACTGGGGCTGCTGGTATGTAAGTCTGTAAACAGCCCATGGAACACGTGGAGCTTGCTCTGACTGTTTTAGTAACACACACTGGAAGCGCAGCTTTTCCATGCCCGTGTTCCCACAGCTTGGATTTCAGTAGGAACCCCCAAATCTCAGCTGTTCCCTGAGAACTTGCAGCTGTGTTTTCCTGCCATGGGCTGATGTGGGAGCAGGGACACTCCAGGGGTCTCTGCACCTCAGGGGAGAAGCATGAACCCCCTGGAGCTTGTGGGGCAGCTTGGGCTGGGGCTGTGCTGCTCTGACAAAGTGATTATGTACCTTTAGCCTTCCCACATCTTCATCACTCTTTTCTTTTTTCCAGGGAAAATGTAGCTTTAAAAATTATAATATATATTTATTTATGACATTTATTTATTTAAAATTATAATTTAAAAATATTTTTTTAAATTTTAATGTAGATTTTAAACATATTTTGGTTCAGCAAAACAGAGCAGCAGATAATTCCAGGAGGCTTTGAGGTGTTGTTACCATCCCGGAGTATTTAGTATTTAGTATTTAGTATTTAGTATTTAGTATTTAGGGTTAATTCTCTGCCACAATTTGAGTCTGACCTGCACAAGTGACACCAAGAGAAAACTCCTGGCCTTCTCTTTGCTTATATTGTAACATCAGGAGAGCCATCAATGCAAAGCTGCACTGAAAGACTGGTCTGCAGTGAAGACATAACTTTAGACAGCCATGTAATTTCCTTTTCATGTTGGTCCCTGACAAGAGACAATATGTTATAGTTCCAGGAATGGATAACAGGGGAAAGAGGGGAAAGTACAATAGCTTTATTTAAAAGTCTGTACAATCCTGCTTCGCTTTCCAAATAGCTTTTTGGACTCAGCTTGGTACTGTGCTCAATAAATTATCTGATTTTTCCAGGTTTGCTATCAGTTAAGTGACTGGTCCAGGGTGTTTCGAGACATCTGGTCTGGTTTCCTGGAGGATTATGATTAATAAATGCTGGCATACAAAAGCAGTTAAACACTTGTGCTCTGCCTTCCTTATAATCTCATATTTAAGATCCATTATGGCAAATCCTTCGGTGCTTCTGGACCCTCTGGAGCTGCAGTGACGAGTTTCCCATTGCTGCTGGTGAAAAATGGATCTATCTGTTACAATCAGTTGTATTCAGATCAATAACAGAGCACCACACACTTCATTCAGCCTTCTTAAATTAATAATTTCCAGATTGCCTTTTGAAATTGGTTCTTGCATTGGTTTAGGGAAATTCTGAGTTATGCATGTGTTAGCTCAGGGTTGAAGTGTGCAATTGGTTTTCAGCAAGTGGTGAGAGACAATGTATATCCAATTCTGAGCATCGCTGGGAAAACTCATCTTGGGGATTTGATGAGGAATTTTACCCCATTTGTATTGTACCACCACTCACCTGTTAAATTTCTCACTAGGCTCTATTTCCATCTGATTTCTAACCTTTTTTGTCTTTAAAAAAAAAAACCTTAAAGTTCAGAATTTTGAGTGATTTAGATTGGCCAAATATTGCTCAGATATTTATAGGAATATTAGCTGGTATTTTAACTACTTCTGCTTTCACTTTTCCCTCTAAAATACATAATTTACTTCATTTTTGCTGCTTCTCCTGAAAACCTTTGTGTTTGTTCTGAAGGACAAACATTTTGAGGAAGTCTTAGAAATCCTGTACAGATGGTGGTGTTTGGGTACCACAGTGATTGAGAAGTGATAACAGAAAAATTCCCTTGTAGGGACCTCGTGTGAGGATTGTTCCCTTCCCTCCTTCCCAGGTGGGATTGTTGCCTGTGATGTCAGACATTTCTGAAGTTCATTAGGTAACCCAGCATCCCATCTTCTCTCCAGATTAAGACTTAACTCTGTTCAGATGTTTAGGATGACACAATTCCTTGCCATCCTTGGGGGTGTTTGAGCACAAAAATCAGCTTAAATATGATCCCTGAGCCAGCACTGCCTCCCATCCTTCAGACTGCACCTCCCTGCAGCCAGGAACAGGAAATAAAATCCCAATCTTTGCACTGGCTTATCCCAACAGAACAACTGGGGAATATGGAAGTGCTTCATGCCTTCAGGAATGTTAGGAGGAGAATTGCCACTCTCTGGGTGTCCAGGGAACCCTGCAGAGCTCCAAAGCACTGCCCCTGCCAGAGGAATCTCCCATAACTGCCTCAACATGCAGTGAAAGCTTTGGGAAATCACATTGCTGTGGGTGCATGTCTGTGTGTGTGATATCCTACCCTTAATACACAGAGAGCAGGGAATGTTCTCATTTCAGAGATGGGAAGAGGATTTTTACTGGATTGGTGTTCGTGTGATAAATCTCCTTCTATTGCTGCACTCCTGAAATTAGCAGATGAAATGGCATTCCACACTGAGAGGCACAATATTGAGAAATTAAATTTATTGATAAACATAGCCTTGTTTATTATTTTATTTTTCCCAACCAGATATTTTGCAGGGAAATATACATCTTGTGTTTACTTCTGTTTGTTAATGCTTTGATAAATCAGACATTTTTAGTATTCTATCAATGGCAAAAGTCTAATTGCCTTATTGTATTCTGATTTATTTCTTTCCTTACTTTCTTTGTATCTGCAGCCCAACAAATGAGTCTCCAAAGAGATATATGTTATGATACAGTGTCAGTGAAATTAATCCTGATCAATTTTAAAGTTCACATTTTTATTTGATGACTTTCCTGGGAATCACTGAAAGCGAGATTGACTCGGCCTCTTTTTGTTGGTTAAATATTGTTGTTTGAGAACACTGGATACAGCAGCAGAAATCTCATTATGATTCACCAGTTCTGTGGGAGGGAAAAGCCATATAAACAATGATTTTTTGCTAATTAATAGCCACGAAATCCTGCTCTTTGCTGACACCAGTGAAGGGCCCCCAGTAAGGGTCTAATGGTGAAAAGTGTTCCTTGCCTGGGAGCACCTTTACCTGGGAGAGGTCCCTGGATGCAAGAAATGGAGCAAGATAAATTCTTATGGCTTTCTAAAAACCAGGTGCTCTGTTTCCATCAAGATTTCAGTCCTGCAGGTCTTATGAGAACACATGATCTCTAGAAGAAATTGGAATTTTAGGTTATTGTGGGAAAACAGAGGTGGATTTATTCCCATTTCTCCATTTTCTGTTAGAGAATCGGTTTTTTCTCAGTTTGTAAATGCTTCCATATTCAAAAATATAATCCAGGCTATGCAGATAGGTAATTTTTGAGGGGATTTTGCTTATTTCTGTGTTTGATTTGTCAACAGAACTCAGGTTTTTTCCATGTCTTCGTGGTAGGCAATGTTTTTGACCCAAAGGAAACAAAAGACTTTTTGTTTTGCTTCTGTGATTCCTGCCTTCTCTGAATCAAAGGAGATGGGGACATGCAAGAGTTATTGCTATCAAAAGGAAATAATTATAACATCCACAGAGCCCAACAAATCAGATCCTAAACCGTTCTCCCCACTCTACCCCTACCTTGGAGAAGTTTAAACAGCATAACCAGCTTCTGTGAGGAACCCAGATTTTTATTTTTTTTATCGTTAATGTCAAACAAACATTTATTTCAGGTGCAAAGCCTCGGGATATGTTAGTGGAAACAGTGGCACTGCTGTTCTATTGCTTACTGCCCACTAAGTGGGTGGGAAAAGGGTACCGTGACCCTTTTACCCTTCCCACCAGTCTCCCTAACAGCTTTGGCCTTCGGGTCAGCTCAATTTCCCCTCCACTGAGTGGCCATTACCGAGCGAGGATGTGATAAATGCTTTTTGGAGGGGCCGGCAGCGAGCGCTGGGAAGGAGGGAGCGGGTCCAGCACGGGAGCCCAGGCACAGCCCGGCTGCCGAGCTCCCGCCTGTTCCCTAGCAACACGGCCGACATCGCCAAAAAATGAATAGACCCACAAACAAAAATGAAAAGGAGATAAAAAAGAGTAAAAGTCTATGGGGCTCAAAGGTTAATATTCCTCTATCTAATAACTTAGTTTCAGAAAATTGCATTTTAACCTTTTCCGAGCATCCGGGAGAGAGATTTCTTTGAAATTAAATTAGATCACATTTGTATGAAATGGGGGGCAAGAAATTAAATGCAGAATTTATTATTTTTTCTATCTTCCTACCCGGTATTTCTGCAATTCCTTGTATTTTCTGTTGACTTCCCCTGCTCTGCTCCCCAGCTCTGTGGAGCCTGCAGGCTGCTGTGGAGCTGCTGATGGCTCCAGAGTGGAGTACTCAGGTCTCCTTTTGTGTTTGGTGGAATTTTCTCTTGGAGAAACAGAAAACCTTGCCCAGCATGGCATAACCAGACCTTGTATCCCCTCTGTGTTCTCATCCATCTGGCACCTCTTGAATCACAGAATCACTGGGTTGGAAAAGACCTTCAAGATCATCAAGTTCAGCCCGTGCCTGAAACACCTCAACTAAACCATGGCACCAAGTGCCATATCCAGTTGTTTTTTTTTTAAGACATCCAGGGACGGTGACTCCACCACCACCTCCCCAGGCAGGCCATTCCAATATTTTAGCACTATTTCTGTGAAAAACTTCTTCCTAATATCCAACCTATATTTCCCCTGATGCAGCTTGAGACTGCTTTGGAGAGAAGGAACAGCAAGTGACACCCTGGGAGTTCCAGAGCAAAGGCCTGGCAGGAGCAGGAATGAGCCCTGGGACCAGTGGTTTGTGCCTTGGCATCCTCAGTGCTCTTGTTGCCTTTTTATCAACCTGGAAATGAAACTTGAGGTCATTGTAGTGAGGAACCAATATAAGAGTGGGTCTTCATTTGAAGGCTTTCAGAGGTGGTTATGGAAAGATGCCCACAAAAGCCCACTCCCACAAGGGTGAGTACATTTTATAGGTTTTAGGAAATTAGCAGAATTGATAAAAAGCACCAATAAGGAGGACAAGTGGTGATGCAATTCCCCCCCAGGTCAAGGCCCTTTTCTGGAGCCTCCCCCTCGGCACTGGCTGTACCTTGTCCATGAAATGTTCCTCAAAGAGTTGTTCTCAACCTTGGTACCCAGGAAGAACCAAGACAGGATAGGGGCCTTGTACCCCCCGAGGCTTGGAGCTCTGGAATTCGTTTTCTTTTTGCTCAAGGAAAGGCCATGGAAAATTACTGGGAAAACTCACCACTAATACAATAGGCTACAGAGCCACAAATGGATGTGTGGAAAATACAGAGAAAAAGAAAAGAAAAAAGGCAAAATCCAAAATGGCATCACTTCCTGTGCCATTCCTCTTCTTGCCACGCATCCACATCCCACCAGACCTGGAGCTGGTGGTCCAGCCCTCCTCCTGAACAGCCAGCCCCACCCCGGGCACCAGTGGTCTAAAAGCTGGAATGCAACAGGAACTGACTGGAAGGGGAGAAGCCCATGGTAGGGTTGGCTTCTACTCCCAGGGGTGCCTCCTTTAGTAAATAGTTTTGCTTGCTCTGATCTGTTTTCATTTAAACAAACAAAACTCTTTCAGATCAAATAACTTGTGAGGAGCTGAAGTCCATTTCTGTTAACTCCCTCTCTAAGCAGATGCAGCTTTCACCTTGCCTTCCCTCCCCACAGGGAACCATTAGAAATTCCCTTTTTATTACATAAGCCTTATTGAAACCTCTGGATCCAAATTGCTGCTCCAGCTACCGTGGTGTAAATCTGGAGTAACTGTGTGTTTCTGTGGGGTTATTTTGAGGCTGCAGCAGCACTGCTGGGGCAGGATCCAGCCCCTGAATTCCTTGGCTGCCAGGGAAATCCGGGGAAAGCGATTGTTCTATTTGTGTCATGGCTGTTATATTTAACTTCACAACAGAATGCCTTTAAACTTTACTGCCATCTTTAAACCAATGAGCTGTATGGTTAACTAATTTTCCTGTGCACTGTATAATACAGGATCGATAATGCTGTTTCCTCACATAATATATTTGCTCTCTTCCACTCACTCTCTTCGTATATATCGTATAATTACAAATACTGAAATTTATGGGGCATGTAAACCCGTGTTTTAAATACAGGAGATCCCTGCAGTTGGGATGGTTGCTGTTACTTAGCATATTCCAATCAACAGCTCCCACTGGAGCCAGGGGATCTGTGGGTGCACAGCAGGTGAAATGGTCCCACGCTGGGTGTTCTGCTGGCTGTCTCCCACCAGCCCCTCAGCCAAGCAGCACAGCAACTTCTGAGAGGCTGAGAGATGGGAGGAACCACTGGAGGCTTTCCTGGTAGCAGGGGAATGGTGCTTCAGGATCCCAGAATGGTTTGAGTCAGAAGAATCCTTTAAGATCATCCTGTTCCACCCCCTGCCATGGACAGGGACACCATCCTCTACCCCAGGGTGCTCCAAACCTCATCAAACCTGGCCTTGGACACTTCCAGGGATGGGACAGCCACAGCTTCTCCTCAACAGGATCCTTGTACCCCTGGAAGAGGAACCAGGACACATATCCAGGTTCTCCTTTGTTAAGGAAAAAAATTAGTTTGCTATATCACAGAGGCCATAATTTTATATGACTCTGTTCCAATCCCTTATTACTGGCTGCAGAAGGGGCAATCAGATACCTGGTTGGAGCTGTTTCCCTATTTCTTTCTCTGCAATGATACAGACAGTAATGAAAGAGCTAGAGCTAATTAAAAGACAATAATTTCATGAAGGGGTGGTGATGGTGATGAGGCAATAAACTGTGAGAACAAAGCTTGAGGGGTTTTAATGACTCATCAACCCCTTGATGGGAATTTAGCCTTACAATCACTATCCATTTATAATGATCAGTGATATACCTTCCTTAAGAGCAGGAAAAACACTCTGCTGGTGGTGCCTGTCCCTGGCCCCAACACCTTGTGTCACAGTGTCCCCAGCACTGCCACGGTGCCATGCCAGAGTGCTCCAGGTGTCCTGAGTAATGCCTGGCACTTTGCACTCTCGCTGTGTCACAGCCCTGAGCCGTTCAGGTGACAATGTCAGGAGGAGGAGGCAGAGCAGTGCCCAGGATGTGATGATGGCTGCAGAGGGGGGTTGTGCTGCACACAACCAGAGCTCCAGGACAATCTGGGGGCTCCTCTCTGAGCCCAACTGCAGGATGTGCTTACAGAGCCAGGAGGTTAATTAGATTAAATTCATCCATGAGAAAAAACCTCCAGTCTTCCTTTCTGGTGTGGGCTTGCACCCAGCTGGGGCTCTGGGCAGTGGGACTCGGGCTTGTGCCACATTCCCAACGTGCTGCAGCTTCAGGTTTGCAGGAACAAGAGTGGGGGACCAGCTCAGGTGGGAGCAGCGAGGAAGAAGCCGAGAAAATTCCAGATGAAATGAAAGCAGCAGGGAGAGGATGGAAAAAAGGCCACGGGCAGAGGTTTTAGTCTTATTTTTCTTCAGTGAGATGATCCTAAAAGCCTGGACAAAAAATACACAATGAGTTGGTGAAGGAAAAACCCACATTTTATGATCCCTTTCCTTTTGCAAGCTCTGTTTTGTTCTCTCCCTCCTGAATTCCCTGATGCCTCAAAGACACATTTGTGCAAGGGAAGGAGTATTTCTTTGACCTTGCCATCTTGAAACTGAAAACACAACAACATGTATATTAAGAAAGAAGAAAAGGAATCTCTCCATACCCCCTGAACACACATCTTTCCCCGGAGAAATGACCAGGGGACAGATAACACATACTTCATGTGCCATTGGCGGCCCCTGGATCCTAATGATTAATAGAACAGAATAGGTTACGTTACTGTCCACAGCAAATCCACCTAGGTGTAATTAACAACTGCTCCTCCTGGCATCGGGCTGCTTCCATCTCTCTTTCCTCTGTCATTCTTCCCTGTTGTCTATGCCTTTCCCTTATTCTTTTTCTTCCCATTCTCCCTTTGTTACCCAAGTGCCAACCCCTAATGACCAAGTATTTCACATTTACAAACCCTGCCAACTCTTTTTTTTCGGTGTTTTTTTCCCCTCAACAACTGCCTGTCTCCTATCTCTTCTCCTTTTTCCACCATTTCATCACTTTCCTCTTTTCCTTTATTATTTCACCTAGAATGACAAGTATATTTCTCTGTAATTTTTATAGACATGAGACAGATCTATATTGTGGATTTTGATAGGGAGTAAGAGACTTGTGTCTTGCTGGAATTGTGTTGTAGCTTGTGCTTTGTATTATGGCTCTTTAATGCCTCAGAGCCCTCTGATACTACCCCAGGCTCTGTCAGCCTCTTGGGCCAATTTTATTTACCATTCTTTTCACTGACTTTTTAAATCAGCACTGAGGGTAGCCTGGAACTCTCTGCTCAGATTTCTTGGCCCCAATGAGGTGGTGAGGTCTGGAGGAACCAGAATCTGGGGCAGAGTAATAAAATAAAGATGCATCCTAGTGGTAATTTAGGGAGATTTTGGATGGCTGCCTTCCCAAAAGTTTTCTAAAAGGATCCTTCCATATCCATCATGTCAGATACATGGAGAAAAAGGTAGGACCATTCTGGAAAGTCATAATGGAGTTATTTGTATTCTGTTCTGAAAGTGAGAGTCCGAGATATAAAGCACATTTCTCTATGTGAGACATACAGAAATGCTTCCAGTCCTAATGTTTGCATCAAAGTGAGATCATTATGTTCACTCTTACTTTCTAATACTAATTAAGAGAAAGGATCCAAACTGCCCAGAGGTTCAGGTGGTTGTGAAACTCAGCTCTGTGTCTCTATCCACCCAGTGCAGCAGCTTGAATGAGCAATTATTGCAAATGGCAAACAAATTTACTCCACGTGTCTGCATTTGGAAGGCAGGCTTGTTTAAACTCTGTGTAAGAACTCCACTTTCTTGATGCATCTTAAGGTTTTTACTCACAGTCCAGCTCTAAGTGGTTGTGCTTATTAAATTGGTGCAGTCCCCATGCAAATGAAACTGTACCTGCCTTGCCTGCACAGACAAAGAGGCCATGAGAGGAAATTAGTGCTCATCCTTGATTATTTCCTTAAAGCACATTCTCCTATGTTACAAAGGGGAAAAAACACACACAAAAACTTCCAAGTGTGTTATTTTGCCTTCATTATCATTCATAATTTGCCTTTGCTATAATTCACCTCCCTTCACAAAATAGCAACATATTAGTTGGAGTTTTTAATTAAACTCCCAGCACCTGCAGGTGAGAAAACACAGATGGATTCGCTCCTCCATGGAAACACTCAGTTCCATGTGAACTGGCCACAGAGCCAGAGAGAGAATAGGTGTTAAAATAACACTCAGCTGCTCACAGTGACTCCATTCATTCCTGCAGAAACAAACATACCTGGAGTGGGGCCACGGCTTAACCCTTTGCTCTCCCTGGGCCAGCTGCATCTGCTGCCCCCACCAGAGCCAGCTTTGGGGCTCAAAATGGCATCCAGAAGCACCTTTGTTGTTAGATGGGAGCTTTGGATTCCTCACCATCTCAAAAAAGGAGATTTTGTAGTTCCTAAATGCATCTCTCTGTGCTGGATGTCTGACTGGCTTTTCCTTTTGTCCCCCTGCTCTTCCAGAACCATGAGGCAAACTCAGATTGAGAATTTGCTAATCCCATTCTGAGCTCTGCGACACGACACAGGGCAGGATGCAGTAAAGGTGTTCACTGCTGTGTGCACAGATCCTGGACCTGCATAAACCCATCTATATTTGTGCTCCTACATCCTATAGATTTATCCATAAATTCTATATGGAGAAATCCTGCTCCCCAGCGTCCCTGCTGGACAGGCTCTCTGGCACACCGGCTCCTGTTCCAGGGACCTCACATCTGGGAGTACTGGGCTGACACCGTGCTATCCCATAATATCAACTTTTTCCAGGACTATTATCAGTTGCAATTAAGAACTACAATTAATGTCTGTATTACTGAGGAGTTTGGGGGAGCAGATGAGAACAAAGTTTTATTTTAGGCAAGTGAAGCTGGTAAAACATTAATTGTCCATATCAGACACCATAACATTCTGCCTTGTTAAAACTGACATAATTTATTTTTCTGTTTAAACTATTTTAATGATTGTAGCAAATGATGATGAATGTAAGGAAAAGTGCATTTTCATGTGCTCCATAAGGAAACAGTGTGAACTGAGCATTGTTTGAGTTGCAAAATCAAACACCTGAAGATTAACTAGTAGCAGGAATTCCCTGGAAGTTTTTCCATTTAGTCAAACAGGATTTAGATCAAGACCAGTATTTCACATGTTATAGGCAAATTTTAAATCTGCTGGATAATCAAATGCCAATTAAAAGTAGATTTGCAGTACACTGAGAAAAAAACTTCCTTTCTATACTCTTTTAAGTTATATTTGAATTATGACTGGCACAGTTGATGGTAATTTTTAATGTAAAAATGATGAAAATATTGTAGCATTACCTTTCCTGCATATTGCAAAAGACAAGCTCAGGGTATGATTCCCACTCTAAGGATAAGGAGGAAGAGGAGATGGGGAGGAAGGAGGCTGGGCCTGGGGGAACAAAAGGCTGGAGGAGACCCCGAGTGAGGCACAGAACCTGTTGTGTTTCATGTGCCTGGGCAAAGGGACAGGGCCAGAGTGGGCTGAAAAGCTGAGTTGTGTGCTCGGTGTTTTAGTGTGAAAGGCTGCTCACAAGTAAGGAACCTGGGGGAACTGAGGCACAGTATCTGCCAGAGTCCAGCCTTAAAGGAAGAGTTTCTTTCCACCTGGGCCTCAGAGCCCCAGCTCATCCCCCAGTGGCAGAAGCCTACAAGGCTTCTTTGGAAGAAGAATTTCAAACTTTCATTCCTTGAAAGTTGAACATTTTGTGACAACAGAGTGACCAGAGCTCCTTACTAAGGAGCTGAACTCAATCCCTCTCCAAATTCTTGGATTCTGTCCTGAACCCCTGCCTGGACAGCAGCTTTCCAGTGCAGATCTCAAACGGAAGAGTTTCTGGTATTTATCAAAGGAGACACGAACACGTGGGTGCCACAGTGCAGAGGATTCCTCAGCTGGCTGACCCACAGACCATCACCCTGGGCATGCTCAGGGATGGCAGCGTTTGAGGCAGCTTCAGGTGCTCCAAAGCAGCACAAACCTGGAAGCTCTGCTTGCTGATCAGTTCATATTTCACTCTGACCATCCTCCCCTCCTGTCCCCTCTGAGCACGGTGATCTTTCACTTGCACCCGAATTTCCCCACGGTGGCTGTACATTAAATTGCTGACACTCCTCTCCCCGTCATGGTATGAACTTGCTTTTCCCTGTTTCAATCACAATCCTCATTAGACGCTGAGAGATGATGTTTGGTGTCTGAAAACGTTAATGAGACAGGTTGAGCACCTTCAAACAAGCGCATGAAGGAGGGGGAAATGAGGTGTGAATCCAGGCTGAAATTGGGACTGCTGGAGGAGCTGACACATTCACTACCCAATTACAAACAAAAGGGGGAAAAATTTGTTTTCCAAGCGTGGATTTGTCATTTTTTATTCACTTTTCTAGCTAATTACAAAAAGCTTGCACGGCCAGGACTTCCAGGAGAGGATGAGGGTATTTGAGCTGTGCTAGGAGTGAACTCTGGCCTGCTCACTCTATTTAGCAAGCTCTGAGATGTGTAAGTATATTATCTGCTAGGCTGCTAAAGAGCGCTTAGGGAGGATTTGTGGGTCTGTGGGAAGGACAAAGAAAAATGTTTTCTAATAAATTATTCACAGCCTCACAATCCCTTTAGGGCAGATTGTTGCTCTGTTTGCCCCAGCGCTTCCCGGCTTCTCTCTCGGCGTTCACACGCAGAGTTTCTCACCTCCAGAGAGCAGCAGAGATCTCAGGCAGGCTGCTGCAGCTAATGGTGGCAATTAATAACTTGTCATAATCGCGAGGATGGAAGGGAGGGCTCGCCATCAGCAGTCAGGTCATGGCGCCTCTCTAAAGCAAATGAGGTGCAGGTGTTGTCCAGATTTAAGAGCTTTGCTCCGCTCTCAGTGCGCTGCGGTGCCAAGCCCCAGCCCCAGCAGCGCCCTCAGGTACAGAACTTGCTGCAGGAGTTGTCATGCTCCAGGTGCACAGGCGTTTTCCAGCCTTCCCTCCCTCCACCGCTGTTCATTAGCGGCAAAGAGGAATCCTCGGAACGTTTCAATAAATCATAACCCGGCATAGTTCATCCCAAACGTGCAATTGCAGCGTGCCCAGGTATTTGCACACACCAGGCAGAGCAGGGAAGATTTATTTTGCATTTGTAAACAGAAATGGGTTTGGAAGGGGACGTGTTATCTTTGTCTTTTAATTGAACGTTGTGGATAAATGGCTTGGCTTCCTAACAGCGGCTCAGGTCCACGAGCTCTGCTCAAGCTTGAGGAAATGAAACCTCATTATGCCTTTGGTTAAACAACAAACTAGAGAATCACTTCTTTCCTAGACAGCTCCGTCGGCTTCTCCTTTTTCCGTTGCTGTGGGTCAGTTCTGCTTGAAATGAACCAAGTTTACAAATCTCTGCTGGTTTGTACACTCCTATTATGCAGACTAGGTTATGCATTTGTAACTGTCACACGAGTCAGGGTGATCCAGCGTTCTCATCTGACCCTATTCATTTAAATGGGTGCGTCTTGTTGACATTGATTCATGTTATAACTTATATCGATGCATTATAATCCCTTTGTGTCACCCCACTGGTTATTTCTACTCAAATGTTGTGAATAAATGCTGGCAAAAATGGTCAGAAGGATTTGGAGCTGTTTGAAGGGATGTGGAGCCCACCTGAAGTCCCGGATTGGTGCCTCGTGCTGGCTGTTCCTCTGGAACACAATTAACATGCAAAGTATCCCATTCCTGTGCATTTGCATGGCAAAGTGTCTCCTGACTTATTAATAATTTGGGGCTGTGCATTCCAAATGTATATTGCACTCAACTAAAGGGATAAGTAAACACCATTATGCATGCATGTAGGTCTTTATCAAGGTGTGGTTGATAATGTTTTAAAGCAGAACTATTTCTCATGAAAATAGCTCCTCTTAATAGCCTCTGTCTCTCTATTGTGCTTCTTAGTGAAACATAAATCACTAATATGTTTTCAGCAGCAAACTACTCTCTTTTTCCATTGTATTCACAGATTTAGTGGCATTTCAAATAGATAAACACAAGCAACATCTATCAACACTACAAAAAGGGGGCCTTAATCAAAGCTCCAGGTCCCAGGTCTCAGCATCTCCATTTACCTTGAGATAAATCCATTGGTGTGACCACCACTGCACAGGGTGACAAATCACCCCAGTCAGCTGAGCAGTGCAAGGGCTTATTGGCCTTTCTTTAAGTGGTCTTACCCTTCAATGAAAAGGATGGTGCTTGTCAAGCAGGGCCAGATTAAAGTTAGACAAAAAGAAATGATCTGTTATTAGAAAACTCCGATTGAGAATCACAAAACAGGAAAGAAATATGAATAAGAATTTACAGTGAGGATGCTCCCCCCACCTTTCCTCATCCTCCCCCAAGCAGAAATTAACTTTAATTACTTTCCCAGCTTAGCACATGATGAATGTCAAGACAACGAGGCATTAACATTAAATAAATATGTGGCTCTGGGAATGTGCCTGGTGGAGCAGAGGACAAGGGCAGCCTGAGCCTGGTGGGTCCTGGGCTGGAGCTGCTCCAGCTCAGGTGTGGCTGGAGAGCATCACTCAGTGCTTCCTGCAGGGATGGCAGGGCTGGATCCACAGCAGGGAACAGCTCTGCAGAGATCCATGGCACCACCTTTGGGAGCAGCCCTGTCTGAGCAGGGATCTGGAACTGGGAGGACTGGGACTCAGAGGGAGGGGGTGACAGAGCCATGAGCAGAGTCATGGCCTGCTTGGTCAAGGGCCTCTTGGTGCCAAGGGCAGCTTGGAAAGGCTCCTGATGCTTCCAGGAGCACATTCTCACCTTGTTTGCAATGGCACAACTGCAGGAGCATCAAAACCTCCTGTCAAGGTTGGCCTTCACTATTTTAGTTCACATAGTTCCTAAAAAGAAACATGAGATTAAAAAAAAAAAAACAACCACATGGAGATAAGGTAAAGCCTCCTGAATGTCATTAAATTACCTCAATAAATAATGGGAAAATTCTTCCCTCAGAGAGTACCCACAGGCTCTGCTTTGTGTTGTGGTGAGCCACACAAATGTAAGACTGTGTTTTAGAGTCTCTCCAAAAATCCTGCTTTTTTAAAAGAAATAACTGAGCAGGCAGCAAGTGAAAAATTTCAGAGCAAACCTACTTGGAAAAGGGAGCAAATATTTGCCCATCCAATCAGTTTGTTTGCTAAAGAAATTCACAGTGGGGATATACTGAGGTAGAAAGAGGAAAAAGAAGGAAATTATCCATGTTTAGTTTTTTTCTTAGGACCAGTGTATATGGCTGGGTGCATGGTCATGGGTTTTTGTTGTTTTTTTTTTTTTTCCCATACCAGTGAGATTCATGCATTTAAAATGCACTTGGTTTCTCATGACTTCATAGACCACTATAGAAAGATTAATTTTCTGTAATCATTTGATTTGATAAATGTCTACACAGCCCAGCACAAGTTTATTTTCTACTTATCCTGATCCTGAAATTAGTTGCTAAGGGTACTCCAGGGAAACACTTCCATAATTATAAATAGGGCCTGACAACAGACATTTACAATTGCAATAATGCAAAATGGTTATATTTCACCTCAGAACAGAAAATGCACTGGTAGGGATGCACAAAGGAAGAGTGTGCAGCTTCCCTGAGCTTAAATAGACATGGCCTGGCCTGGCAAAAATGTCAATAGTGTCTGCTCTTCATGAGTTATTTCAGATTTGAAGGCGCACACAGTAAGATACAGAGAGATTAAAGGACTTGCATGAGATGACAGCAGAAGCAAACAGCAGAGATAGGGAAAGGTCAAAGCTTCCCAGCTCCTTAAATGGAGAGAAAACTGTGCTCTGCCAGTTTGTGAAGTAATCCAAAATGAATGTTTGGACTGGTACCTCCAAAGCTGTGTCCAAACGCCGGTGAAACCCTGGGGATGAAGGGCTGGGCTCAGCATTGCTGGGGGGTGAATTATCTGCACGTGCAGCAGCAGCTTTGTGCCTCAGCATCAGGAGGGTGTGAGGGGCTGGGACCTCTGAGCTGACCTCTGAGCTGTCAGCAGAGCTGAGGCACAGCCCAGTGCAGCAGCACAGGAAAGTACACAGAAAAATAGCATTTCTAAGCCTTTAGGGCTGTAAAGTGCTTTGAAGAGGCCCAGAACATCCTGTAGGTGGAGAATTATTGGCCACAGTCCTTAGGTGAGGCCAAGCAGCAGGAGCAGATGGACTGAAGCCAGTTTGTCCTTCCTTGTGCCAGCACCCAGGGGCCGTGGGACACCTGCAGCTGCAGCAGGGAGGAGCCCAGAGCTCTGCTCTGGAGCTCTGTTTACTGCAGACCCTGTTTGCTCTTTTATGGGACACCCCCACCAAAAGGCACAGCACAGACAATTAAAAGGTGTCATCCTTAACTGCCCTTTAATGCAGTCCCAGTTATTGTGGTAGTCCAGAGAGAATAAAATATGCACTTAAACATACCAGTTGTACAGATATAAAATATCAAGTTTAGGGAACATAATTATTATCTGATAAAATGTCTAATATACATAGGCATAGCCTTAAACTGCCACGGTGATTGCACAGTAATTTAATATAAATTGATTAAGTACATTTTTACTGATGCCTAAAGACCAGTCATAGCATGGGAAATGATGTTTTGTTATCTGCTGTTACTAAATGCACAGGATTTGCTGGAATAAATCCAAGAGCTGACTTTAAGGCACAATATTTAAACATTTTCCAGCTGCTGTTCCTGCTCTCCAGGTTGAATAAATTTACCAAACACCCCACAAAGACTTTCCCAGGCCAGGGGGTGCTGTCACCCACAAGGACAGGGCACACCAAGGTACAACAGAACAGCAGAGTTGTCCCAGCCTTCAGAAGAAAACCAGTTGCTTTCACCTGCACAACAGAGGAGAATCCTCACATTCCTCATTCATGTAGGAAAAAATCTTTTGCCTGGTGGATGATTAAAGGCAGCATCTCATTTGAGGCAGGATACAGAAATAAAGATCACTTCAATTTACACCTCCCAGTTGCTAAGAAATGTCTTCTTGATCTGCAAAAAAGGAACCCCTGGACAAGCATAACCTGCCAGATCATTAGGTTATTTCCTATTAGGAAAATGGCATGAATATTATTAAAATGTAACTATAAATATTTATGCTGATAGAAACCCCACTATTGCTGCTATTATTTTTATTGTAATGCCTTAGAGGAGATGCCAGATAATGGCAGGATTCAAGAGGTCACTGGAGGTAAAGAGGGGAATTTTTCTGGAGTTATCATTGCTGAATACAAAC
This sequence comes from Molothrus ater, assembly GCF_012460135.2. NCBI lineage: Eukaryota > Metazoa > Chordata > Aves > Passeriformes > Icteridae > Molothrus > Molothrus ater. Next base: position 28,988,757 of record NC_050486.2, on the reverse strand, counting down.
TGCCAGGGAAGGTACAAGGATTTTTTCACATCTGAAAAGTCACAATTTCTCTTTTAAGAAGAGAACATATTCTCTTTTAAATCTTTAAAGATCATCTGTTCTGCAGTGCCTGCAAATCATTACAGTTTCATACTGGTTTGCCAAGCAGAGAGCTCAGTTATCCATTTTCCTGCTGAGCTCTTCCCATTTGGCTCCAACCCTCACCTTCCCTGCCTTGCTCACCCCAACCTCTGTGCAATATTCTGTGAGCAGAAGTGGAATGTGGAAGAGCTGATGTAAAACAAAGTGGTGATAATTGCAAATCTTGTGTTCTGAGTTTGAGTCAAGGGCCCTTTCTGAACTGAATCTGAAGAGGGGGGAGATTTTGGCAAACCCCCAGAGAAAACGTGGACCATGGAGAAATTCCACCTCCACGGACTCAGCCCGAGGTTTCTGAGCTACTGAAGGAATTATTGCTTCAAAGACAGACTCAGAAATTAGCAATGCTGAGTGAATTGAGTAACTCAGGGAGTTTTCTGTTTATGGGCAAAAGAAATGTTCATTCTTTATAGAAATCCTAAAGAAGGACATTTTCTCTGAATGTCGACCCTTCAGTTTTGCCTAACTGCTTTCAAATACAGTTAAGAATTTTTGGCAGTTACAGGAACAAAAACTAATTAGTTCAAACAAAAAATACTAGCATGGCCTCAGAGTCAAACCCATAGCTTTATACAACACAAGATATATTGCAACTGTAGGATTTGGGCTCTCTGTAAGACCAGAGTGAGCAAAAGCACTTTCCAAGGTCTTCTGTCAAATAATCAAATCTGAGAGACCAGAGTCATGAATATGAATGTGAGACACCTCAGGGAGAATTTTGGGGCCTTTTACTCTCTAGGATTTTTTGATTCTTGCTCTATGAAATGTGGGTTAAACTCTCACTTTAGTAATTAACAACTCACTAATTCATGTTTGTAAAGTGCTCTGATCTTAAAGGTATTTCCCAACCCAAAGGAATCCATGAAAACACATGCTTGGGTAGCAAAATAAGAGTATGAAGACAATTTCATAGCTAACCCATGTGTTTATTAAAGCTGGTAAATTCATTTATTTGTATCTAAATTTCAGTTTCTTGTGACCATGGTCACAAGGGTTTTCAGGATGAAGAAGAGACGAGAATGTTGACTCCATGATCAGAAGGCTTGATTTATTATTTTATGATATGTGTTGCATTAAGACTATACTAAAAAGCAATAGAAAGGAAAAGGTTTCTTCAGAAGCTAGCTAAGCTAAGAATAGACAAGAATGAATAACAAAGATCTGTGTCTCAGACAGAGCAAGAGCCAGCTCTGCCATGAGTGGTCAGTAAATCCAAACATCCACAGGAGACCAATCATGGGTCTACCTGTTGCATTCCACAGCAGCAGATAACCATTGTTAACTTTTGGTTGCTGAAACTGCAGCTTCTCACAAGGAAAAATCCTAAGAAAGGATTTTTCATGAAAAACGTCTGCGACAGTTTCTTCCCAATAGGAATGGACAGCTCCTGTTTTTCCTCCCTCCTTTGCTGGGTGTTTGAATGGGGTGGAATTTTACCAGCAGATTATTCCAGCTGCTGTTGTAAACCACAAGTTGCCAACAACCTCTTGAGTCCAGAATTTCTTCCTCTTAAAGTTTTTTATGTGGCCGCGTCCCATCCATGGCGGGCAGCTGAGTCACGGCTTTTAGTGCTCTTTGCAGTGCAAGCAGCACAAACTTCAGGGCCATCAATGGGGTTTGTAACCCGGCTCTCAGGAGTGCTGGGGATATTTGGGTCATTCTTGCACCTCATTAGAGGGAAAGGTGCTCTTTGGTTTTATCTGCTAAATCTCACAATTTCTATAAACTGCGCCAGAGGTGGGGAAACTGAGTCAGCAAAAACCCAGCCAGGAGCCAAAGCCAAAGAACGGCCACATTTCTGTGAGCTCAGTGCAAACTTGTTTTATTGAATTTTACTTTTATATGCCGTATTAACATCTCATTTGCATACAGATTGTGCTCCATCTTTACTCGAAAAGCGCACACTCAGCAGTTCTCCTCCGCGGCCGAGGAGTGGCACAGCAGCTTTTAAAAACTCCTGGTAAATTCTAAAGCAAGGTGCGGGAGCTTTTGGTCAGTCTGCTTCCTCGGTTCTCAGATATTTTTGTCTTTCCCTTCCCAGTGCAGCGGTGTCTGGGGTGGGGGTGATTTTACTTATTCCTTTTAGGATTGTTGGAATGCTTCAGTTACTCCAGGAGTGCTCAGGAAATCCAAGTTTTGTGCACAATCCTCCTCGTGGGAGCAGCAGCACAGGAACAGCTCTGCCAGGCCAGAGTTGGCCACAAAGTTCTGTTTACCAGAGGAGGTGAACACTTCATCTCTTCTTGCTGTTACCAGCGGTAGAATTGCATTAGAGCCAAGCAGAGAGCCCAGAATGAAATGAAATGTAAATAACCCAGCACAAGCACTGGAGCAGCTGGATATGATCCATTACCATAACACAGATTTTTCTACATGCACATCGATAATTCCCAGCTGCCCTTATATATATATATATATATATATATTTAACAGTCAACTCTTCATTGATGAGTTCTAATAATTCTATTTGGAGGCTAAGGAAATAAATACACCTCACAGGCATTAGAATACACGACAGAAATGACTGTGTGGAATTAACAGTTGGTATCTGCCATGCTGGAATAATAGAGATGAGAGGGGCAATACATAAATACCAACACTGAAAATCACTTGGCAGCTATTGATGGTCTAACTGCCCTTATGTGGTCATGCAGAGATGTCTTTTTTTTTCCTTGTGAAAATACTGGAGTTTTTTGGATGCTGTAATTAGGGCTGGCAGGCAGCAACACAAGCCATCACCTCTTGCACTGTCACTAAGTGATAAATAGTGTGGGTATGCTGAGGAAGTTTCATCCCCAAAATCTGATCCTGTGGAGGCCCCGTTCAGCCCCGCACTCGGGATTTGGTTTTGTTAAATACACCCAAGGCTTGGGCCGGCCAGAGCTGCACTCTGTGGCACCAGTGCTTCAAACGCAGGATAACAACCAACTGCTAATGGCACTAATTAGGAGCCGTGGGACTGATTTATACCTTTTGTCACTGTACAAGCAGTGGACACGCTGAGGTTTGCAAGGATAACAATTATTGGTTCGGGTGATGATCTTTTCATCAAAGGCAGACAACTGATTTTTAACTGTCAGGAGTCAGAACTGGACTCAGGGAAAACGTTCCAGTGAGTGCAACCAACATTCCAAACACTTGTTCATAGTTCAGCTTTGAAAATAAATCCATAACCAAAAAAAGAGACAAAGTGGGAAGGTTGTGTGGCAGATTAAAACTCCAGTTTGATGATTATTTACATTATCTAAATGTATATATGATATTATTGATATACTATATAATTTATCTTTCAGAGACAGAAGTACCATTAATAGCACTAAGTGCTTCTCATCTGAGTATCTCAAATATTAGTGAGTGAAATATCTTTGTACTCTCTGCAGAGGTAATGAGAGCAGCTGATGATATTCTCAACACAAGTCTGTACCCAGATTATCCCTAAATTCTGTAGATATTGGAACAACAGCACACATTCCTCTCAGCCAGCCAGTTGTTTATTCTGAATTAGAGATGTGCACACAACGAGTATTACTGGGAGCACTGGCACAGCTGGGATTTGAATTCTGATTTTCCTCTTTCCTAAGATCTAAATTTTGCCACCTCATGTTTGGAAGTGTCAGTGTGCGTCCCCTGTGGTGGCCAGGAGCTTCTCCTGACAAACATCTCCCTCTGGAACAGCTTCACAACCATGGGAGAGAAGAAAAACACATCCCCAGTTCAAACGTATCCCACAAACACCTGCCTTGGCCAAAAGATGAAAATTCCCCAGCCTTCAGTTTCTTGTTCAGCATTGTTTGTGTGCAAGGCAGGACAGCCTCGAGGAAAAGAGCAGGATGTGTTTGAGGAGAGCAGGAAATGTGATAGTCTGGAAGCTCCAAGTACAAGATCCAATCTCTCTCCATGGATGGCAAGAGCATGTCAGATGTAATGGAATATTAAGAGAAGGAACCTCTTGCAGGCTCAGGGGACTTGAGTAAGGCAGCATTAAAAACTTTACTGCTATTAAATCTCGGGGAGCTGGAGATAATTTTGCTTTAGAGGAGCGTGGCTGCTGGTGTGGTTAAAAATGCTATCGAAAAATCCACTCAGGAGGAATCCCTCAATAAAACAGAAACAATTGGGGCTACATTGGAAGTTCCTGCTAAGGAAAACATCATTTGGCAGAGAAGATTGGAGAGGCTGCAGAGTGACAGCAGAAGTGGAGTTTTAGGACTGCAAACGGGAGCTGAGGGAAATGGTGGAAAGACTATTGAGACTTTATTAACTGCTACATTGGGGATCAGAAAAAATGCTCCCCACAGAGAGGGAAAAGCCTTTCCCAGAGCTCTGAAACATTTGGCATCAGCTGCCGTGCTAGGGAGAAGGATGAAACCATTCTTTTTTTACCTGAAAACCTGCAAATTGCACTCACAGAGCAGGTAATCAACAACAAAAAGACATTTCCTGCCAGCAAATGTTTTCATACAGGAGGTTTTATGCTCCGAGAAAATTGTGACGTGTACAAGTATCAAAGAAACTGAAATTTGGGTCACATATAAATTCTTAAAAGCTGCCTTCTTGTTTGATTACTGGGGAGCTAATGACACCACATTCCCTGACTCCTCCTGGATTCTGGCATTCAGCCACCAGCCTTGGTTAATCCTTCATCCAGTACGTCTTTCTTGCTAAGGACAAGGGGGGAAAATCAGTATATTTAGAAGAAAATAGAAATATTTGGATATATTTGGGTTTCTTTTTCCTAAATTAGATTTGACTGAAGACACAAAAGGCTGTAATTTTATTCCTCAAAAATTTGGCACTGACTGGGTACTTTTGTTAAAGGACAAGAAAGTGGAATTGATCTTTTTATTTGTTTGGATTTTTATTTTATTTTTGTGGCACTACTCAGTTTACTAAATACCCCAAAATGGGGTTAATATATGCTGAGCAGAGCATCCCTGAGAGCAGCCAGAAGGGAGAGAACACAGTGGTGAGAGGCAGTGAGGGAATTGGGAAGGAAAACCTGAGTTTTTAAAGAACTTTTTAAATGTCTGGACCTAGATCTCCTCTCTAAAAGCAGGAAGTTGCTGCTGGCACAGTGGGGTCTGGGGGATTTCCGTGGGGATTTGCTCTTCTCCGAGGTGCTGCTGTTCCTGGAGAACCCAATCCCTTCCTTGGCTCTGTCTGGGAGGAGTTTGGGCTTGTCCCCAAAGCCCTGCAGGGTTCCACAGATCCCTTGGGTCCCCAGGGCCCTCGAGGGGCCTCCTTTCCTTGAGGCTGAGCTGCCCCAAGAGCTGCACGTGCCTCATGGATGTCTCCTTCCATGGCTCATCCAGTGGAGATTCCCATTTCTGGGCACTGGGGAGCTGCTGACAAGGCAGAAAATGGTAGAAATTTCCCATTTTTAGATTCATTCATCTCATTTGCTGTCCTCAAAGTCTTACTGAGAATAAAGGAAAAATATCCTTGTCCTGTGCCTAGAACCAAGAATTCTACTATTTCAAAGATATTTTCTTTGAATTTTAGCAGGGAGAATGATCTTCCATGAACTCACATTGAAGATAAAGCTAAAGAAAGAACAGGATTTTTATCAAAATCCTGCTTCAAAGTAACCCTGCCCCTTTCCTGCTCCAGCTGTGAGATCCATAACATGAAGTATAAGCAGGGGACCCCATAACAGCTGTCACAGCATCTGAAGATTTCCTTCCTCAAAAGAAACCTACTCTGCTATGGAAACATAAAAAAACCCAGAAAGGCAATTTTAACAAAAAGAAAAGTCCTTTAATGAATTGCAAATAGACTGTAAATGAGCCCAGAAAAAAACTGATGGGGTGAACAAAGTACATAAAAATCCCCTGTGCATTCACTGTTTATAAATCAAGCTCTCACCCACCACGCCTGGAAAAGACATCCAAAGGAACAGATCAAATTACATAAAAGGTCAGGGAATGTAAAATACTGAACAGACTGTTATGGGATCATCTTTAATCTTCTCCACCACCTAAAAATTTGTAGGGAGGGGTAAATTATAGTAAATGAATTGAGGAAGCTAATGAGAATTTTGGATTATAAAGCCAAAATCAGGATGCATTTTGTTCATTCAGAAGCTCTGGCACTTGCTGGAAATTCTGTCCAGTCACTGAAGACATTTGGGAAAGTAAATTTTCTGCTTAATTTTTCTTAATGTACTATTGACTTAAAAAAACCCAACAAAGTTTGAAAGTGTTGGTGACATTATTTCATAGCCAGAACTGCTGATTTGGTTGTTGTGCAACTCCTTTGGGGTGCTGTTAGCACTATTTTAGGGTCACAAATCCCATTTTATTCCTGCATCCTGCCCACTCCAGGCAGCAGCTGAGGTAGGGGATTCTCAAATCAGGAGTTAGAGGAAGATATCCCATTCTGGCTGAATAATCATTTCTCTCTGTTTGGACACAAGAGAGTATGGTTTGATCCCCAGGTCTGAGTACTCAGAGCTCTTCCCACAGGGAGTAGAGGAGTTGTAGAGGAGGATCCCTCCTTCTCTCTGCTTTGTTCTTTCTCTTTGTTCTCTCACTTGTCATCACTAAAAAGAAATTCTTAATTTGAGCTTATGGAGCCCTGGTACAGTTGTAGAGAATCAGGAGTTGGGAGGTTTTATGTGCTGGGTTTCTATTGATAGAATGAGAGTCTCTGGCAGGTTACACTTGGTTTTGGTTTAATTTACTTGGGGTTACTTCCCTCAGGTCTTCTCAGTAACAAACCCCCTCTAATGAACCTTTTCTTTTATATTTTACATGTATTTTTTCTATAGGAGAGAAAATAAAAACTCCCTCCTTCATCCCAATCCACCTTTTGTTTTGGTGAGCTAGGTAAAAGTGAGATTTTCTCAGTTACCAGTGTCTAAATGTAACATCTCTTAGCTGTCACTTTATGATCACTTGAATGAAAAATCATTGAATCGCTTGAATCTAAAATCCATGGAATCAAAAGGGTCCCATTGCAATCTAAAGCATCAGGCCTGGGGTTGTGACAAGGTGGGAGGTGTTGCATACCAGGAAACAGAAGTACCTAAAAAAGAAAGCCTCTTCTTTGAAACCTGGATGGTTCAAAGAGACTCAAGATTCAGCATCCTTATTTTATGATGGTGAGTTCAGCAAAATCATGATCTTTATCTAAAATTTGTTACTTAGGTGCATCCTTCCACTGGATTTTTCTTTCTTAGAAATCTCTTAAATTGTCTGCTATTTATCTATTTTTTTCTGATGTATTTTCTTAATTTAAAAATTAACAAAATTAGCTCAAAATGAAACTCTGGCTTGGTTCTGCTGAAGATAGGATGAGGTCCCTGAATTCCCCTCCAAAGGGGACCTGAACTCCCCTGCAGGTCCCCTTCCAGTGTCCCAGTGTCCCTGCAGACTGTGACAGGTGATCCCAGCCACCCCTCCAGCAGCAGAATTCCAAAGGCACGTTCAGGACAAGCCTGGCTTGCCAAGCAGTCCTCTTGAATATGCCCAAGATATTTTAATTGGGATTTTTCCTCAGGAATTCCTTGTCCAGACACATTTTTATTGACATGTATTATTTGTGGGTGTGTTTTTATCCATCTGCATGCACAGCTGTGGATTTGCTCTGTGGGTGTCTCATGTTTTGCACTTAATGCTGGGAGCTTTTCATATTTTTTTTCTCTGGGAACATGCTGTGATAGCTCCAGTATTTCAAAGAGCATGCAATCCAAAATCTGTCAGGAGGAAATATTTCTTTAAGGAAGAAAATGTGTTTTTTGTTAACTTTCTCAATCTCTCATCCATTCAGCTCAGCGGTGAATGTACATCCAAGCTGTTGCTGGGCTTAGGGTGGGACTTCTTTTGATTCCACCTTTTTAAACAAGAGCTAACAAGAGGGATGTCAAAGTTTGGAGATGTTCCTTCCCCAAAAATAAAGTTTTAAAAGTTACAAATCAGACAACTGATTTATAACCATCCTTAATGAGTCACTCTTGGCCTTGCAAGGCAACAACATTTATTGTTTTGTCATATTAGTCAGGAGTGATTCTGCATGCCACAGGAAGACACTCAGGGAGAGGAATCCATGCAATTTCTATGGCATCAAAGCCTCGTGGGGGTTTCCAGGTGACTGAATTCAGATTTATTGTTGGTGAACTTGGCTCCCAGTGACCTATTTAATTCTAAATTAGCATCTCTATTGCAACGCTTAGCTCTTCCCTGTGCTTCCCAAACATTCACTAATTTGGTCTCACACCGAGCCTCAAACAGGAAACGGGATAATGAGGTGTGGGATCTTCTCTCTGTCCTTTTAACTGTACCGTTCTTAATGCCTGCCCTGTTCTGGGCCATGTAACAAAAGAAGACAAAGCCCATCAGTTTATTGGGAGAGAAAAGCAGCTGAGAGCAGCCCTGCCCCAGCCTTCACTCTGGGCACACAAACCCAACTGAGCAAAGCCATCCACAGGCACCAATGAACTACAATCTGTGGAGTTTTATCTTCTTTTTTTCTGCCAGGGTGGGGATTAAATGCACAAGATGGAATTTCTTGTTGGGACTCAGATGTTTGTTAGTTCTTATCTCTGTCACAGTCTCACAAACCCTGACTTCTGCAGCACTTCACTCTCACCAACTGAAAATGGAGCCCCATCTCTCTCTCTGCAAGGCCTTTTAAGGATAAACTGTCCAATTAAGAAATGACACCCGAGTTATTTTTAACCCAATAACCAACCATCCGTGGCCACAATGGGGACTTTTTATCCAATTACACAAAACCACCCAAACCCATGGAGAAGAAGGTGAAGAAGAAGGTGAAGAAGGACCAGTGTCTGCCCTAAAACCTCCATCTTGCTTTTTATATATCACTATATTCTAAACCCTTAAACTCTGAGTTTCCCACCATGTGGTCCCACACACTTCTATTCAAACTCTACACCCACAACCCCAGTTCTGTCATTCCATTTTGGAAGTTTTCCTCACAGCCTCAGGTCAATGCAGTGTTCTTCTCTTGGAGGTCAGTGCCTGGCAGCACAGAAAGTCTGAAATTCTCAGTAACCTCGGGCTCCAACAACAATCAACTGATTCTTCTCAAGTGCTCTGAGTTGGTCATGTTCCTTGAACCAAATTTTGATTCATTTAATAACATCCCTGCTGCTGGTCACCTTCTGCAGCTTAAAAAATAGTTTCTAAAGTGAACTTAAACCTGTGCTGAATATATGGAATATATCCACATTTTATCTGACAGTGCTTTGCAGCTCATCTGTATGTGACTCCAGAATTATGCTGTGTCTTGTACTGTGTCTGATGCACGATGAGAGATGTTTACAGTATTTTCAGATAAAAAAACTCCCTCATTAATAACAGATTTTGAACTGTGAGAAGTGTTAAAGATGAATAATTGCTTCCAGTCAAAAAAGTTTTGGAACACCTTGATTTTAAAATATCAGTTACCTTACCACCAAAAACAAAAACCAAAATAGATCTTTTTGGTGTGTCCTAATCCCTTTGGTAAGTTCAAAGTATAATTTTTCTACAGTTCTCTTTATCTTCATTCCTGTTTAAAAATTTGAATACCATTAAGGTCATGCTTCAGTCCAGAGAGGCTTGGATCTCCATTTTCCCCTCTCTGACTTCTTAGAGGAGCAGTAAGTACTATAAAATATTCTGTGCCATTCTAACTAATCACCCCTCTGGCATTCTGAGCAAATGCAGGTTAATGGTGAATCTTTTAATATTTCTATTAATTACATATATTATCCTAATAACTCTATTGTCAATTTTTCATTGCTAGGTAATGACTAGAGCTGGGTTAGCTGTTCACAACTACCCATGGATTTAAATGAAAGGAGGGCGTTTTGTTTGGTTGTGAATTTCCTGCTAGCAAAGCCTGATTCCTACAAGCATATTTGTTGCATGAAATTAATTTAGGGATGTTCTGTGTAGGTGTGATTGAGCAGAGGCAAATTCATCACTGCTGCTCTGGACAGGGGCATTTGCACAGGGTATGGAAAAAGGGCTGTGGTTACAGGAATTAATTTTGAAGTAGTTTTCAACCTGAGCATTTTATTACACATGACAGGAGTATGGATGGAAATGAGAACTCAGCTAGAGTATTGGGGTTTTTAGGGAGTCACTGAGCATTTGCTTAAATCCACAACTTGAAGTTCAGAGGAGGATGTCTGGGAAGGCTTCAGATTTGAGCACGACAGAGGGGAGGAAGGAGATGGAATAATTCAATCAGCCACAGTGATTCTTATTCTAATAAAGTTCCTGTTTGGAGGGGCAGGAAAGGGCTCCTGCCGCAATTGTCCGTGTGTTCCGGTGCCTCCCACCATAACGAGCTGCAACCAGAACTGCAGCCAATTCAATAGGACCTGTGCTCTGATGAGCCCACAGAAAGATCTGAACATAAGGATTGTTTCACAGAACCTGGGCAGCAATGAAGCTGAAAATATCGATTCATAAATTTCCCAGCAAGATGAGAGAAACTCTGCAGTCGTTCCCGAGAAGTTGATGAACATTTCCAGCCCCAAATACAATTCACTAATGGGAGTGTTTGTATGGAAAGGCAAAGAGACACAGAAAGGTTTTAATGTGGCAGTGTGTGAAGAAGCAGAGGAAAATGTCCTCAAGGAAACACTAACAGGAAAATTTTAAGGGAGGAATCCTAGGAAAAATCACAACACTTGGTTTGACTTTGAAAAGCCAGTGCAGCTGTCAGCACAGTCCAGGGGAGTGAGAAGTTACCCCAGGAAAGTGCTGAAAGACTGATGCAAGGAGAGCTGCAGGAACTCCCAGGTGTGAAAGGAAGGCTGTTAAAATGCCTTTTTTCCCCCTGAATTTAATTTCTCAGCCAGAAATGTACCAGGTAGATGAGGCAAAACAAAGCTGGGAGGCTGGCTGGAGTGTGAGGCAGCGGTGCTGGGAGCTGAGTGTGGATGTTGGATGATTTAAGGTCCCTTCCAAGCCAAGCACTCTGTGATTCCCTGATTCTCAGCTGCAGTGCTGTAGTAGTTGGATTTTAGGTGCCCTGATTGTGGCTTAGAAGTTGACAAACACATCTCAGACAGCTCCAGCTCGGCTGTCCCTGGATCTGGGGACAGGAGCTCGTCCCTGATGAGGAAGCAGAGAGACACCACCCCATGGATTGTCCTGAACAATGCCATGAGCCCTGGCCCAGGTGCCTCAGGCTCACTGGACATGTCAGTCATTCTCCTCATGGACAAGAGTTTTCCAGGCTTCCCATGGCTACTGGAAATCCCAAACAAATGTCAGGAGAAGCAGTAGGGCACTGGGTGAAGTGTAAAGGCAATAGGAAAGGGAAGAATCACAGTTCTTTCATATTTAAAATCGATTCAAATAGAGAAGTGGCGGTGATTTATAAACTTGAGGAAGGTTAGCCTTAATCTCCAGCTAGACGTTTTCATTGCCTGAGTAAACTTTGAGCTCCTCTGAGCTACAGAGGCAGGAATTTGGTATTAATGGAGACACTTGAGGCAGTTTTCTTAACTGAACCACCCACGGTGTCAAGGGGCTTTGCCAATGAGGCCTCACAAAATGGTTTGGCTGCTTAGGACAGCTCCAGTCCTGAGGGACCCTCTGTGCTGACAATTCAGCTGCTTCCCAAATCTAGGGAGAGTGCAGAAGGAAATATAACAAAGCAGAAAAGTGGAACAGCAAATGTGAATAATCACCAGAACTGTACCCCAGAGCTGAAGGAAATCACTGCAGGCTTGTAGGTGCAGTGTAAAGCTCCCAGTGCCCAGAGGTGGAACTAATAAACAAATATTTTTACTTTGCTTTACACATCTTTGCAGTCACACCCACAGGGTTAAAAAAAAAATTATTCTGCATCTAGATTTTGAGTGAATTCTCCCCAAAGTACATGCAGCAGATTTTTTCTTAGCTGCAACTTTCTTAGAGAACCAAGTAACATAAATGACTTTTAAAAAGCCAATTAAATGTATGATTGAATGTCATCCTTGCTGACTGCAGGCTTCATAAGGAACTGGAAATGTGAGGTATTTTTTTACCTAATATTGAACACAGTTAATTAAAAAGGTAAAGATTACATTTTGCTTCAGTTAATTTGAAATAGAGAACCTTCATTTAAACAATAAATTTCGGATTTTAGTTCTAGCAATTAATAGACCAAACTGTGTACTTAAGGTTTTATTATATTGATTCTAAAATAATTAGATTAGCAAACACATTGCAAATATATTATCTAAAACAAATAAGATTATCACCACGCTTTTTGTTATACAGCACAGCAATAAAACATATCACAGTGTAATCTAAGGCAATCTCATAAAGTTAATAGTCATGGAGCATATATTACATTCTTGTACTAAATGACAAAAGGCAGCATGAGCATCATGTGGACAGAGTTAAATAATTTGTAACAGTTGGGACACATCTCTGATGTTCAGCAGATAATTCAGCCCCACGTGTGTTTACAGGAGCATTTTGCAGCAGTCTCTGCCCCAACCTGGTTTTGTTTCCCAGCACACTTTCACATTCCTCCTTGCAAAGCAAATTGTAAAAAGTGTTCCAGCAGCAGCCTGGAAAGCCTTCGGGCTGTTTGAGAGGCCCTTTAAAAAGCATGACATTCAATCAGAGTTCAGCGAGGAAAGTTTTAATGAATAAACTTGGTAAATTAGAGAGCACCGCAGCAGAGTGATTAACTCTCATTTGTGCATCAGTGTTAAAATTAATTAAAATGTTGAAGCCGTAGGAGGCCAGGTCCCTCCTCCAGACCTGCCTTTGCCCTCGGAGCCAGGCCGGACCCAGCCGCGATTCATCTCCCCGGGGTGGAGCAGGGCAGAGAGAACAGCGCAGCCGGGACAAACGCGTTTGCCACGGCGCTGCTCTGCGGGGCGCTGCCGGCGGTGACACCATCGCACCGCACCGCGGGGACAGCGGCGGCTCCGGGGACACCTTCCCTGCCCAGGGCTTTGGTGGCACCGCAGGGGACAGAGGCGATTCCAGCGCCTGAGGTGTGCTGGATGGTGCCGCAGTGCCCAACAGGCTCTCTGGGCTTGCTCCAGTAAACTGGTGACTGGAAATTTCTGTGCCAAGTGTTTGATGCAACAATTTAATTTTATACTCATAGCTGTCACCACCGTTACTAACAGCCTTTCTCTGCATCAATTAATTACGTGAGAATTAGCTGAACTCTCTGAATATTAAAGAAAAAGGATTTATCTTAGGGCTTTGATGGCCACACATTTTAGCAAGCAATTTTGTGTGAAATCATAACATTACAATCCTACTTAAGAGAAGAAAACTTGTTCTCTTTCCAAAATCCTTTTAGATCCGTTTCCTTGAAGAACCATTTCTTCCTAGCCAGACCTTTTATGAGGTGGCTGTTTAACAAATCTGTGCTGGTTTGGAATTATAAATGACAGCCTATTTTATAAAGGGAAAAGTCTTCTTTGACAGCAGAACAATATCACATGAGTAACAAATGGCAAATTGTGTCATACAGCTGAACAGTTGTTTTCCCATGTTCACCAAGGGCCAGTTATTAATTTTACATTGGTCAGAATTAAGGATTTTGGAGAGATCCATCTGAAACAGAAAGTATGAAAAATTCCTGCTCAATGAAAATTACCATGATTCGCTGTAGATCTATATTCATAACTTTAAAACCTGGCAGTCTTTCCTATTTTTTTCCTCTATAGATTTCTTGTCAACAAGAGTGTCAGAGGTCAATGTCAGAATGCCCCTCTGGCACCCATTAACTATAACCAGAAAACTTGTTCACTATTGATCTACAATGTCTAAATATCTATTATGTTGGATATAAAAGGTGGTTTCACATCTTTCTAAAACAGATAATTCATACAGGCCAAGGGGTCAGGCCTGGTGATATATTATTGTTTCACTGTATCAGTGAAGTGCAGGAGGGGAGCAGGCCAGGAGAGTGTCACTGACCTCTTGGGGACACGTCCACCTTCCCCACCGCCACCTGGGAAGATGTTGTGGCTTTCTCAGTGCTCTGAAAGTCCTGAACAAGTCGTGTTTAACGTTTTATTTAACTATTTCATTATGTCTTTTTCATTCCCTGGGTATTTAGGTTTAATCCTGGTTTCCTTGGGAAAGTCGGAAATGCTCTTGGACCAAAATTTGGCTGGAGTCAAATATTTCCAGTTTCTAGAGGGAATCTCCTCAAGGACTTTTCTCAAGGACTGTTCCTGTCACGGCAGCCAGAGCTGAATCCCAAATCTGGGTGCAAGCCTCTGCCCCTGTCCCTGTCCCTGTCCCTGTCCCTGTCCCTGTCCCATGGTGCAGCTCGGTGTCTGTGGAGCTCTTCCCACCATGATGGCCACGCTGCCAGGGCTCTGGGTGTGCTGCAAGGGCAGTTTTACAGGAGCTGTGCACAAAAAGGGCACTGCCCCGTGGGTTTCAGTTGTCACAGCTCCGGTGACTTCGGCAGAGCAATGGCACTCGATGTCCACAGAGGCTCTGCCCCAGAGCATGTGTCAGGCTGTGGCCATAGCTCCCAAATCATGTGTTTTCTGCACAGACACTTGTGTAATATCACATGAATGATTTTGTTTGCTCATATCAACCCATCAAATTTATTGAGGCTCTTTTAATCCTCTCATTGTTTAACTACTGAGGTGCCTCTGCTCTGCTCAAGGCTCCAATGCAGAGCAGGCACAGCTGCATTTCTTTGTTCTGCTCTTCCTAGGGCAGAGCACAGAACACTGTGAGGGTGCAGGACACAATCCAGGGCTTGGATCCCCCCCAGTTCTGTGAATTCAGCCTTTGAGGCTCCATGGCACTTCCCAGCAGGCACCTTTTTCTTCTGCAGGATGAGCCCCATAATAAGCAAACCCTCTTTAGAAGGCAGCTGATACTCTACTCTTTAATGGAGTTTATGGCCTTCTAGCAAACCCTCCAAAATGGTTCATATTCTTCCAGGCTACACTTTTGAAGAAAGTAAATTGAGATGAATCATGCTAAGATGAGATAGTTAAAATGTCAGGCTCCATAAGTTTCAATGCATCCTTATAGCTCTGAACACTAAAATGCAACTGAACATTGGAATAAGGGAAACAAAAGAGAATCAGATAACTAGTTCTTATAGTGGGGAAAAAAGTAATTTCTGTCTGCGCTGCTACACCATGAAAATCCACATAGTACAGTTTTAGAGCTGTACCTTAAAAAAAACAATTGCAGTTTCTTTTTATCACTGGCCTTGGTTACACATCACTGCCTGCTCTACGGCACACTGGAATTGCAGAGTTTCTGAGGCAAACAGTACAGCAGCAGCTTTATTTCTGTTTACAAATGTTACCTGGGGGAAATGTGCCTGTACCTGTTGGATAAATTACAAATCATCAGCACTAAATGTGACCCACAACGGTGACATAGAGGGGAAGAGGGACTGTGGTCTGTACATATTTGGTGTTAGAGAGGAGGGAAGTGCCTGGTCAGTGCTGCTGGGTTAATCAGGTAATGAAATGAGGCTGCTGGACTCTTTAAACTTGAGCTGTGTGATGCTTCTTCATTCCTTTGCTGGACAACAGCCACTTCTTCATTTCTACTTTATCATAATACTTACAATCAGTTGAATTAACTACCATTATTAAGTGACTCACTGTAGGTATTGAACAGCACCAGAAATGCAGACCACCAGATTTGTGTCCAAAGGGCCTTCTGGGTTTATAGGATGCAGAGAAGCCTCACAGGCTGTGTGTGAGGCACCTCAGTCCAAGCCCAGAGGTGATGTTCAGCTGAGCTGACAGAAGGAAACCTTTGATAAGAACCAAGGACAAGGTTCTATTTCTAAATCAGGAGCAAGCCACTGCCCCAAACCCTCTGCTCCGCGTTCCTTTCCCAGGGCTTGGCTGGGACAGCTTTCCCTGCCCAGCTGGTGACACCAGGATGGGTTTCATCCTGCACCTAAACCCACTAGCCCTGATCACAACATGACCTTGAGCTGCTCCCAAGGCCATCAAAGCCTGGGGCAGGGTTTGGGTTTGTTGTAAGCAGATCCCAGAGCTGGGCATGCCAAGGCTTTAGGGATAACACCAGACACCAAATAGGGTCAGGAGAGACAACTGGGGTGTAACTGGAGCCCCTCACGCCGCTCTGGCTGCAACACAGATGGGCCAGAATGAAGGCTATCACTCCTAGTTTATAGCCATTAGCAATCATGATCTCCCTAATATGAAACAGAAATAATAGTATTATTAATAATAATATCAAACTGACACATTATTAGCCTCTACAGATGGCTCTATTCCTCCTAATAATTTTTATTTTTATTTAATGTTTGGAGATGCTGTAAAAAGGGACTAGTGCTTCCAAATGTGACCTCTGTGGGGTTTAAAACCTACTGAATCAGATGAGATATTAAAGCATTCAATGTAATGTATGACTTAAAGCTATGTTTTTAAAACTTTAATAGGAAATGTCTGATGCTTTAGATTACTATTTCTTGAAGCACAGTAGGCTGAAGAATTTGCTTCAGAGGGTCTCTTTATATCCAAGAAGAGGCACGGTGAGATTACACAGTATGTTCTTCCTTCACCATGCCTCTAAATAGATGTAAAGGAATGAACGTGTATTAATAATACATCATGTTTCTACTTTGTTTTATACTATTGTACATATGTTCTCACACCACAATCAACACTACCCTATTTAAATATCTCCAAGCAGTTCATTAAAGGAGGTGATTAACATCTGTCATGTGTTTTTTCCCTCCTCCTGTCTCCAAGGAGAGGAGGATGTTCAGTGGCAGGCCTGATTTTGGTTGGGATTTATTGTTTTTATGGGAGGCTTTTTAATTTTGCTGAGGTTTTATTTTATGACACACAACTACCTATTGGGATAAATGTTTGCAAAGGCAACTCCAAAAAAAAAAATAAAATCTGCTGAGCACTGAAGTGAAAGGGGGTGAGGTCTTAGTGGAGTGGATGAGGTTGGAGCCTGGGGCTGGTGTGTGGTGGGAATTCTGCCATGTCCTCACCTGGCCACTGGGAGATGGGAGAGAAGCCTTTGGCTGGGGGATGATCTTTAAGGCCCCTTCCAAGCCAACCATTCCAGGATTCCACGACGTGAGGAAGTGAAGGAGTGGCTGCTGTAGGAAGGCTGTGCCCCGAGAGCTTGTGGGCTGTCAGGGTATTGCCATTAGGCAGGTGAGGCTGTGCTAAGTTTTCTGTGAGCTTTCAAATATGTGAGGATCTGATGTAAGCCAATGTTTTCATGGGTATTTTCACCCTCAGCCAGATCATTGTGTGGGAAAGAGCAGAAATCAGATTAGTTACAGCATATTTCCTCACAGGATCTCTGAGCCTGGAATGACTGTGGTTTCCATTAGAGTCATTTTGCAGCATCATCTCCAGTGAGTTAAATTTTCCTAAGTTTTGCTTTCAGTTTTACTTACCTGTGGTAGCTGTCCAGGAAAAGCACATTCAGAGATTTCCTGAATGTCTACATCATCCCTGCAAGTTTTCATATGAACCACGAGACCACTGGTAGCTCTGAGTCATGAATTTATATCTGTCATAATATTTACTGATGCACCTGGCTCACATTGATTGTGTTCTGTGTGCTTTTCCAAAGAGAATTGGATGGCTTCTCCTTGCCAGTGTGGGTTTGTACCAGCTGCTTTCCAGGGACAAGCTGGTTGTTATTGTCTTTGCTGGGTTTGTGTTTCCAGTTTCCATCCCAGGAGGGAATTGTGAAGCCAGTTCTGTTCCACATTGAGGGGAGATGGGGAGGTCTGATCCTTTCCTTGGCTTCCCCAGTGCACAAACCCTTGGATTGTGGAAGTTTCCTGCAGCTCAGATACATCTGTGTATGGGAGAGATCCATATCCATCTGTGTATGGATCTGCCAGGGGAGGATGGGGGATTCAAGGAGAGGGAGAAGGTCTGTGTGTGCACACAAGCCATGAACACACACACAGAGCCTCACAAAGGTCCCAGTGGGGAACCCACACTAAAGGTTAATGCAGCCCCAGGCTGTAATTAGCCTTTTGCACAGAGTCTCCTTGTTGTGGAATCTCTCTTTATGAGGGTTTCAGGGCAATGAGCCACCAGTCCCCTCCCCCAGTGCCCCCAGTAAATCCCACTGGCAGGAAGCTGGTGGGGATGCTGGGCTTTGGGAGCAACGCTCAGGAGCAGTTCCTCCCCTCCAATGGCTCAGGCTCCCCTTGAGATCTCAGGGATTCCCAGCGGTAGAGAGAAGGAAAATGCCTTGCCCCATTTCATCTTTTTCTTTCCCCTGAGTAAAGGCTGGGGGGAAAACCTGCCCCCCAGTTTAGGATCTCACTGTCATGCCAGTTGGTGACAGCAAAATTGCCTCTTCATCAGCTGTATCTGATACCAGAGAGAGGATTGGCACTGCCCCATTGTAGTTCACACAAGGAAGGTTCCTCTTCACTGAAGTGCAAGAAATTAAAGGAATTAAAGAACACAGCAAATATTACAAACTCGATTCCATGCTGCTCATCCAAGTTCATCTTCCAAAATCACGTTTGCTGTTTGGGGGTGGCTGATGGTTGCAAGGCCCAGTGAGGGTTTATTGCAGCCATCAACTCTGTGGTGGCTGCTGGAGTCAACTCCTTGGGTCAGTGACATGGGCATGAAATTACATCGAGATATTTTGTTATGACCTGGGTTTGCAGATCTTGCATGTGTTGAAGTCAATACCACTATTGAATTTTCCCAAATGATTACCATTTATTTTGAAAATTCAAACAAAATATCTCCTCTGCCGAGCATGACCCGTTCAGGAATCTGTGTAACACCAGCGCACCACTAATGAATCCCAGCAGCAGCTCAAAGAGGCCAATATTTAGGGGAAAATCTGTAACACAGCAATGCAAAAACTAGAAGGGAATCAAAGTCCATTTGATTTGGTTTGGTGCTCTCGGTGCATGGAGGAGACAGGGAATCCCCAGCCCCACGGCAGAGTGGAGGGCTCTGTCCTGTCAGTGCTGAATGGAGTGACATCGGGCTGATAAACTGAGATAACGTTTTCAAAAGGCAAATCCCACAATACATTGAAGCCTCCTGGGAGCACGGGTAGGTGTTGTCAGCTCCACTGCAGGCACAAATGCGAACTCCCACCACTGGGATATGTAACAATTTGTAATGCAACAATTAACAGAAATATTGACATAAGTATGTGCTCAGCAGGGAGCTGGTATCTCATAGACTCTGCGGAGTGACTGTAACACAATGTATACAGTACCACATCAATTCTTAATGCAGCCTGGGCTCCTGGATCAATTACAGCTACCTAGATGTGTACCCAGCTCCTCGCACGGCGTGGCATAAAAAATAAACCTTCCCCTTCACATCAGCTCCTTTTACTTGCTTGTGGGGAAAGTATGTTATAAAAATGCATATTTTTTAACATGAAATACCCGTCAAATTGTATTACCGTCATTGCCAATTTCACAACTGGCAAACCGTGTTAAACATAAATCTGCAAAATTATAATTAGGAAAACATTTTGCGAGCCGTCCTCCTGGGGATTTGGAGGTTAGTGGCATTATAAATGCTGTGGGGTTTATAGTGTGTGTGATTCCCACTCCCCCAAAGCACACACACACGTCCACACGCGCTCTCCTCTTGTCCTCCAGCTCAACCAAAGTAAATAAGATATCCTCTGGCTGATGGAAACTCCACCAGCACTCTGTTAGTACCTTTTCATGCCAATTAAACACATTTTATACAGTCATAGTAGATGCTCCAGTGCCTGCGTAGTAGACTCCAGTAGAGCTCAACCAAACAACAGCCCAGCAAATGTGATGTGAGATACTTCGTGCAAGTTTCCCTCCTGGCTCTGTTTATAGCCACTTGAAAATTATTCCAATGGAAAAGGTTCATTGTGAGCGAGAAGGATTTATAAATAGGGAAGTGGAATTAGCCAACTTGCTTGCAGCTGATTGCTTTGGTAATATAGATCTCACTCTGCTTAATTTAAATTAATCCTTGCTGATTTAATGAAAACCCAGAAATGCTGACAGATACACTTAATGCATAAATATACATTTATTTATTAATGATAAGACGTTTTAGTTCGGTGTTGAGCTCATCCCTTCTTCTCATTCTCCACAAAGTCACTGTTTGCATTTGAGTTTTTACATGAGGAATTTTTGCATTTCCTTTTGATTATTTTGAAGGGACTTCATGGGGGAAATCTTCTTTCCCCTCACCCGGTGCACACGGACAAATTACACGATGGGATTTCATTCGAACACCTCGTTCTCATCGGGCGATAAATTTGAATTTACAACGGGGCCAAAAAGAAGCAGGATCAAACGGGGCCCTTGAAAGGCGGCGCTGGGTTATCGATTAACCTCGGGCTTTGCAGAGGGAGCACAAAAAGGCCCCGGTCCCTTTGAGCTCAGCCGTGCGGGGCCGGCAGGGCCCGGCCCGCTCCAGCCCCGGCTCCGTGTCTGGAGGCCCCACTGAGTTGTGAAATGAGCCCGGCTCCAGCACCTGCTCAGCCCCATTAGAGCCCCGAGGCTCCCCCAAGCCGCGTCTCCCCTTCCTAAAGAGGTGACATATATCCTGCCTTAAAGACAAGAGCACTATTACAAATCCCGGAATATAAATTACACTTTCATCTTTCTTTGGTTTTTCTTTCTTTTGCTTCAGTTTTCATTCCAGTATAAACTTTCCTGTCAAAAGGACATTTCTGATGTGTCAAATTCACCACTGTAATGAACAGGTTGACAAATGTTGAAGGTGAGCAGACATTTGGGTCTGCTGCAGCTGCCTGCAGCCAAGAGGAAACCATGACTTTCA
>NC_050486.2:28927876-28962876 GCF_012460135.2 Molothrus ater | reverse complement strand
GCTAATAATCATCCCCTTGTAAATTATAAATGTCAAGGACACCCAAACCCACATTTTCACTGGAGCTTCTTTTTCAGAAAGAATTTCTTCCGTTTGCAGGTGTTGTCAGGCTCGTGAGGCTCCTTTTGGCAAACAGCACAGCTTTAGCCTTTGGGGTGTTTGATCCCTGCCTTCAGCTCCTGCAAAATAAATTCATAAAATGGGCATTTTTTCTTAGGGGATGGCCCCACTTAAAGCCCATATGCTTTAAGTTGCCACTGGAATATTGCTTATTAAAAATGAGATTACATGGGGGTGACCTAGGCCAGACATGGAATCAAATATTCCAAGTGTCCCTGGGAGCAGGGTGACAGAGCTGGCAGAGGTTCCTGCTGCTGTTCCCAAACCCTGAGCACTGCAGGGTCTGGGGTGCAGCACAGGAGCCAGGCAGAGTCCCCAGGCCGTGCTGCAGCACAGGGGAGGTGACATTTCTGTACCACCACTGCAGCTCTGGGCTCTCTGAAGGGCTTCCCATCACTCAGCAGCCACTTCCCTTCTCCCCCAGCACGTCCCCAGTGCCCAGCAGAAATTAGGACTGAATGCAGGAAATTCCAGCTGGGAAAATCAAGATCTGAACCATTCCTGAATGTTCCACCCAGCGAGCAGATGAAATGCAGCTCCTTCATTTGAGTCCATCCAAACCAGTTACATTTTGAAACCCTCAAGATATCAGTGAGCTCTTTATAACTCTTACCTCTCCAGACTCAAAAATTTATGGAAATGATAATAAGTATCAATGGCTCTTTTCTCTAATTTGAAGATAATCAAAAATTATAGAAGAATTCTGTTTCTGATATTGTTTAAAGTTCTGATGGTTGGGTTGTGTCCAGTGAAGCTGGTGCTCAGTTAGAGTACAGCTCTTAAAACCTCAAAGAAGACCAAAGATTTAAGTGCTAATTCAGCAAATTATTTCAATCCAAGCTTGTGCTTAAATTTGTCCTTCTTCCAGAAAGCACTGGTAAAATTTCTCATTTAATGGGAGAGAAGGACATCCTTAATCTCATTAAATTGAAAGAAAATTTTATTGCTGGTGCCATAAATAAGGCTGGGCTTGAGGATGATGTGTGGGTTGGGTGAGGCTTGAGAACAGCTCCATAGAAGAGGACATCTCTGCAGCCAAATGTGCACTTTTTTCTGAAAATTGGGAATTTCTCCTGTCAAATCTGTCTTTTCTGGCTCATATGGAAACAGTGGTTGGACCTTCAGTTTAGCAGGAGTTTATTGAATGCCTCATGTTGTTCTACACATGCTCCCTTCTCCCCCAAATTATCCTAATTAATGGCTTTTGATCTAAGTGAATTATACAAAAAATAAGAAGACTAAATAATAGTACTAATAAACTCCAGTTGGTTTCTCTGTTAAATAACTCTGAAGAAAAATTTGCACGAAGGTCAGCTGTTTAATGCATTGATGGGGATTTTATTTAGGAGAAAGTCCCAGACTTTGGGTCCAGCCCTCAGGATTCAGCCTTTGTCTTAATCATTGGATTGTTATCTGTGTGTTTTTCTGAACCTTAGAGTCTGGATTCCAGCTTGGAGATCTGAATTTTTGGGAAGCTTTCATCCTCCTAGGACTGCCATTATTTTTTAGAGTTTCATAGATGAGAGCTTGGTGGGCCTGGCATAATAGGGATGTGAAGATGGATTATGGAGAGACCCAGAGCTCTCATTAGGGTAGGGAGGGAGGCCAGGCTCTGCTGGGAATGACAGATTGGGCCATCTCCTGCCTTCCTCTCCCAAGGCAGAGCGCTGCATTTTGTGTTTTAATTTTAAAGATAATTAATGTCATTTAATCCAGTGCTTTTTAGGAAGGTAACAGAGATGAGCACATTTGTTACGGGCCTATCATCTGCCATGTTTGAATTTGTTCCTGGTTGGTGAGGAGTGCTGGAAAAGGGGCTGGCTGGGCTGGCTTGTGCAGATTTCCCCTGTGTGTGGCAGCTGCTGCATCCAAAATGCCTCACCCACCTCAGCATATTCTGGTTTAGAGATTTCTTCCCAGTGAGTAACAGAGCTGAGTTTGAATGAATGTCTCCATGAATATCCATGGAGACCTTGATCCCTGCACTTTGTGTTGGCAAAGTAGCCTGAGTCTGTACCTATGGAACATTTCTTTTTAGACCAGGAGCACTTTGGAAGCTTCCTGCACCTGTAACACTTTGGGTTGCCTTGCAGTGTTTTGGAGTTTGCAGCTGGGCTCCTTCTGGATAAAACACCTGGGAAAGCTGAAATCCAGGAATGTACCAGAGGAGCCCCAACTGCCCCCTCCAGGGTGGATCCCTTGGGAACCCTCTGCTGCTCCTAAATCCAATATTCTGACACCTGATTTGCAAAGAATCCTGAGTATTGCACCTTTGAAAATCAGGCTACTGATCTCTGCCCAGTTTTCCTGATTGGCACAAAACTCCTGCCACTCTTGCTCATTCATAAACATTTATTTCACTCCTGCATCCAAGCAGCCATGGAAAAATCCAGTAGAGCAGATCAGGCTTTTAGCAGCACCTAAATATCGACCTGGGTGGCTTGTCCAGCATGGGAAGGTGCTCTTAGAAAAGAGGGACATCCCCAAAATTGCTGCTGGCTCAAGCAGTGCTCACATCAGAATAGTAATGACAACGCAAAGGCTGTGCTGGCCACTGGGCCTGGCCACATCCCCCTCTAGTAACAAAATTGTATGACATGAGCTGTAGTTAAGGAGTGGCTGAGTGATAACAATGTATTTGTATGGCTGGGGGCACTGCATTTCTAACCTGCTATACTGTGACTAAATGGTTTTCACTTTTAAATTTGATACGGTTTGCAAAAGTTCTCTCTACTTACCAGATTTAGTCAGGCTTGCTTAATGAATTACAGAAAATATTTTAATTACTAAGCAATGTAAAGTGATCCTTTATACAGAGCAAAGGCACTTGGCTCTTTGCATATCCTCCCTTAGTACCATGGGCTTAAAATTAGCACATGGCAGAGCTGAAGATTGTTTTTAAGAACAAACCCATTTCTATGCTCCCAACCCAAATGCAACGGGAAAAATACCATTATTGCAGGACTAAAGATAAAAGGGGATTCAATTTTAAAACGCTTGTGGCAATGAAAAAATATAACTTCCAACGTGAGTCAATTCATTGAGGCCTTAACATTCATTTGTTGCAAATGGAGGGGGCAGTGGAATCCAAGGCTGGAGCCAATTGGCACCGTGCAGGGGAAAGGTCAAGTGGTGGCTGGTGGTGTGTGTGCTTCTCCCAGGCTTTGTTAAAATGCTGGGATTAAACAGAAGTTACATCTGAGGTCAAGTGACCGCAATAACAGGGGACACGGCAAGCCCTCAAATCATTCCCCGCGATGAAAATGACACGGAGCTGACATAATATCTGAGGTGAGATGGAACTGAAATCCTCAGCACCTGAACACTTCACCTACTGATGGGTAACCTGACCCTAACCAATCTTATAATCATACCCATGTCAGGGGGGAAGCTGCATTTCCCGGAGCAGAAGGTACAGTCACTCGCTTTTATTTATTTATTTAATTTTTTCTTTTTTCTTTTTTTTTTTTTTTTCTTTTTTGGCTCTGGCTCTGCTTCTGGAATGATGTTGTTAAAAGTTTCAATACTCTGCTTTAAGCCTTTCAAATCAATGTCTTCCGTGGAAAGTCAGCTGCCACCTCAGGGGACAGAGCTCTTTGCCTGCTCAGCCTCTTCATTGCGGGTGCTTTGGTTTGTGGAGCAGCGGCTGAACGGGCTCCTCGGGGGATTTGGACACATCCAGGCTGGGCTCAGAGCTGGCACTTTCAAACCAAAGAGCAGAGAGCAAGGACATGGGGTGACTGGGATTTGTTCAGGCACGGACAGTGATTTTTGGCACAGCAAGTCACCTTTGGTAGTGGAGACATGTTTTAAGAGGAAAGGGAAAATGAAGCTGTTTGTTGTACTGTTCCAAATAATGTCATATTAGATAACATTTCTGGTGCAACCTCCCCCAGCCCCATTTTTAAAACTGTTATTTATATCTCTAAATCTCACCTCTTTAAATTTGTTTTTCAAAAACGCATGCTGGAAGATCCTGATTTCAGAGTCTCCTTTGTGCTTTTGCATCCACATTTTTCTGGAGAGGGCAAGCAAAACTGAAATTAAAAATCCCGTTTTTTACATAAGCAGAGCTGCATCAAAATCCTCCTACAATATTCCCTGAGCCAATCTATTTGCACTTCCCCAAACAATCATTGCTCTGGGCTGTGGGATGAATCAGCATGTATTTAAATCAAAGGCAGCCAGGAAGGACTGCATCAGTTCTGTGCCACGGAGCTGTCAAAGCCCCGAAGAGATTAAAGGCGTGACCCCTTCATCCCTAACATTGCTCCACAAGAGACATTTCTGTCACTATTTCTGCCACTTGGCTTTCTAAGATGCCACGAAGCCTTAGGGCGACCTCTGCTACATTTCAGTGTTGTTTATTGATTTCTGACCCAGTGCTTAATAGTTTTCCCAGTCCCCCTGAATGGCTTTTGTAAGCAATAGGGTTTGTGCATCTCACCGATCAATACCTTTTATATTTACAATAAAATTGAAACTGCTGCTGCTGGGGGTGCAGCCCAGCATTTGTCATCCTTCAGCGAGGGAAAACTATGTCATTATCTGAATTAAAACATTTATTTCTGATTAAGAGAGTGTCCTATCTCATTAATTTTTCCCTTTCCAATAGAAAGGGAATAGAATCCTATTGATTTTTGCACTTTTACACATCTCCACTGCTGGGAAGATAATTGAGAAGTTAGCCAGAATAAATGAAGTTTCAAGTCTAGCAGGCCAGCCAATACCTTCCAAATTCAAGGTGTTTTTATGAAGCTGGATTTTAATTTGTTGGCAAGCTGAAGCAGTGGGACTTATTCGGCTGAGTAAATTGGATTAAGAGTAGAATCTCCTTGAAGCGTGTCTTGGTGAATGCTGAGGGGCTTGTTCCCCCCAGACAGCCACAGACCTGCTGGAGATTTATGCTAAGACAGCTTCCAAATTGCCCTCCTTCAAAACTCCAAGTGGCTGCAGGAAGTGGGGATTAGTGGACCAAAAGCTGATTAACTCACTTCTCCTCCATCGTATCGCCTGTCTCAAAAACAACCCAGCTCCAATCACAGCTGAACTAGACCTTCAGATTTTCTGCCAATTGATTACTCTTTATTAGAATAATGGGATTAAATCAAGCTTCATTAAAAAGAATTCCCATTGCATGAATCCCTGTTCCGAGGGCCTTTCTAGCATCAGTGTTTGCAGGGATGCCCCAGGTAGAGACCACCCTTCCTTCTCTGTTTTCCTTCTGTTTTCCTCTCTCTGAATTAACAACCCATATTCCATCTTCATTTCCTGCCTATAAAATCCATGCCATTATTGGATATTCTACTAGAAGCCAGAATGGCTGTTTATACCTGGAGACATGTAAAAGTTTGGGGTTGAATTAGACAATATATTCTATATTTTAATAAGTTAGACAGAAGGATTTCATAATAGCTGTTTTAAAGCAGGGAAATGCCTCTTCTAAATATATTCTCAGAAAACATGGACTCCTCAATTTCTGGAAGTAAGAATCAAATATGTAAAAAATTAACACTGAACTAGGAAAAAAAAAATCTAAATTTACACATTTAGCTCAGTAATCTCAATTCACAGACTTCCAGTAAGAATTTGTGGTCTCACTTTTATTCAAGAATTCTTTACAACTTGGTTTGAAGCACTAATTTGATTATTTTTCAATAATGTAAGACTTATGGGCTGCAAGTTAAAAAAGCAGAGACTGGAACTTCTGAGTTTGTGATATCTGGCTCTGGTGGGGCTTTTTCAGGAACAGGGGAGAATGTTGTGAGTGTTTGGACCTTTTTAGTTTCTGAGGAAGCAAATACAAAATACCCAGGAAAAAGTCCTCTGAAAAAGCATTGTAAATGCTATAGTTATAACAAATCAACAGCACCAGATTAAAAATGCTGTGTAAGGGAAGAACTTAATTTCTTGCTGCATTTTAATGCTCAGTCCCAAGCACCAAAGTATGCAAAAGGTTGAATACATTCATCACAAACATTTCTGTTTTCTCTTTTTACACCAATGAGAAATTGCAAGATTACCAATGACCTTCCTACCAATGAAGCACCATAATTATGGTCATTTGTTATACAACAGAGATGAATGGATAGAATTTACATAGAATAAAAATATTATTTAACAGCTGTTATGGATGTGTGAAGTGCAATCCTAATTTATTTAAATGCTATAAATATATTGGTAATGTATTCTTTTCGAATTAACCTCATGAACCTTATACTGGCAAAACTTCAATTAATATTGCACTAAAATCCATTTCCTCCTGTTGTGGGGAATATTGAATTGGGGAAAATCTACAGCTACAGCAGCAGCTCACTGCCTGCAAGTTTTTCTTTGATTTTTTCCGTCCTTGGCTCAAGCTTGTTGTATTGGAATGATTAAAAAAAAATGCTTTAAATTAAAATCAGACCAAACAGACTTTTACAAAACGGCTTTTCTCCTGTTATTTAAGGATACAATAACAGTTCATGAATGAGTTTCCAAATATTACTTGAAAATGTGGGGTTTGCTACTGTATTCTGTGTATTCCAGGACGTTTTGCTCATTTCCCAGGCTTGGGAGTGAAATAAAAGAGGGAAAGAAAACAGAGCCATGTGGGGCACGTTAAACTCGGCCCTTTCTGGCTGCATATTGTAAGGTGGATTTAAAGAGAGCAGAAATGTGTGGTTGTTTGATGAATTTGGAGGCACAGGGGGATGTTTGCCTGTGTTTGTGTCTCACATTTTGGGTTTATCTCTTTTGTATTCCGTCCATCTGCCCCGAGCTGTCATTATTCCATGTTCATCGACAGAAGAGTTATAGTTTGCAAAAACCTATCAGGTAGGCTGGACAGCAGATAATTGAGGTGATGATCAGTGCTAGGAAAAGACAATTGATAGTGATAGTGTCAGAGGCTGCACCTAACAAGATCTGCACCCTCTGTCTCCTTTAGCCTTCCTTTGGAAAGGACAGAATATGGAATAACATGGACATGTCTGATGTGCATCAATAGATAGGATGGCAGTGCATAATACTTCTTGGAACTGCAATCTGATGGTTGTATCTTTTGACATTGCAGCAGGTTATTAAATAGAAATGTGAACTATTAAGAGATGATCTTGACTTTCAATACATTTTTATCAAAGTCAAAAAATAGTTGACACCACTGAGTGGATCCACTTTGTGAAGGAGCAGAAAAATCTGGCATTCCAGGGGAGTCAAGGATTGTAATTGTCTCATTCTTGAGGAGGAAGGCAGAGCTCAAACCACAGATATTTCATAGAAATAGAAGAACTAGCAAATGTGAATATGCACAATTATATCAGGGTACAAATAAATAAATAGATACCAGTAAAATTTCATGTTTAAAGCTACTGGTGAATCAACCAACCGTAACAGTGGCAGGTGTCAGAGTTCTTTGATCCAAGTTTCCACTGGGAATGGGTTTTGTCCTCACATGAGACTGATCAGGTGTGGAGCTCAGAGCACAGACATTTCCCTGACCCACAGGGAAAGCAGCTTGACCCTGTCTCTGAAGATATCAGCAGCCAAAAAATTATTCTCTGCAATTACAAAACAGAGTGGTTGTCACTAAACCATGGGAATGCATTTAGATCTCATTCTTCCAGAAGCATTGCATCATCTTCACCATTTTGATTACTGTTTACTTTTCTGGACATTTAAAAATGTCATTTTCCTTCCTGATTTTAAAAACCTACATCTTTATTTCAACCCAAATGCTCTGTTCCTGCTCTCAGCTCCATGACAGCCTCCTGCAGAACTTTTTTAGCATTTTCACGGAACAGATGAGACCTTGCACACAAGAACCACTTGGCCAACTCCAAGTGTCCCAGTTTTGCACAGCTGCACATTTTCCATTGTGCAGGAAGGGTCAGTGTGGGCAGCCTGGGGTAGATTTATCCTCCTCTGCCCAGCTGTAATGTATGCAGGGAAGTCATGGCTTTGCATGGCTATTAAACACCCTATAGTCTATATAAAAACATGCAAAGTTGAGGCTTAATGGCAATAAAATATTATGGGCACTGCCCTCACTCATGGCTGAGCGAGCGTGGCCCTTGATTGGGTAATTGGCAAACCACACACTGTGGCTGTCCCATGAATAATCATGTTTTTCCATTAGGGGAACAATAGGGTTGCTTAACCCTCTAACTCTGTTCCCAAAATGCCTCTCCATGGTTGTGGGGGCTCTTGCAGAGCATCCTGCACTCCCCTTCCCAGCAGTGTGCTCACAAAGCCATTTCATTCCTGCTCTGTGGCACCGAGGCTCTGCTGGCTTTTATTTCTCCCCGAGGCCAGTAGCCTTTGGGAGGGACTGGGACACATTAATGGAAAAGATCTGCTCCCTAATTCATGGCATTTCAGAGACCTTTGAATATATTGGGCTCTGGTTGAATTAATGTCATTTCAGTCAGGACAGGAAGTTTACTGTAGTTTGTCAACTATCATTCATTTAGGAAGTCCAGTAATTTAATGTGCAGCAGAGGGCAGGGAGATGGAAGATGGATCTGGATGAATGATGTGGGGTTTTTAAAAAACGTGCGTGGAGTCACATGGGAAAACATCACTCAGCGATGAGAGTACAGAGAAAATCCTTCCATGGAGTGGGGCTGATTGCTGCCACAAACCCAGCCTTAGTCAGCACAACCAGGAGCACCTGGAGCCCCCAATCCTCCCCCCAACTTCTGAGAGGTGAGGTCTGTCCCTTTAATGCAGGGAACTGATTGATTTATGGCTGTGTGATGGATCGAACGATCGTCAACGGAATTACACTGAATTATGGTGACACTGCTTCTGCTCTACAAGCCACTCCCCATATGTCCTATAACTCAAAAGCAGAATGACAATAATACTATCTATGAAATTTATATTCATGATTATAAATTAATTCTTTTTGGCCAGACCAGCAGCAGCAGCAGCCTGGCTTTGCAATTTCCAAACAGCATTTATGGCATTGGCTTGGGAATACTATCTATCAAGCTTGGTGACAAATGTGGTGGATGATGGTCTCTGCTGCCTCTGGCTCCAACATCCACTTGTGTTACAGGGGGAAAGCAAATGCTATAAAATAACAGGAATCCTTGAGCTGCAGTTTCTGACCGGTGTTCCCGGCCTAACAACAAGCTGCACAGGTCTTCTGTAAAATGAATATTCCCTGGGAGAGAAACATGGAAACCAGGCTGCATTCCCATGTGGGAAGAGCCAGGGGTAACAGGAAACAGCTGTTGGGAATTGGAGAGGCTGCACTCAGTGCAGGAGCACCAGGGAAATTCAGCTTCTGACCTGGGCCTGTTGAATCTCTTTCTGTGAGAGGGTGGAAGTACCAGGGCCTTTCCACCAGTGCTGGCTAATTAAAAAAAAAAGTATAAAACCCTTAAAAGGGGAAAACCAGGAGCAAGGAGGATGAATTGACATCTTCCAGCTCTGCTGTCAGCAGATCCTGGTGATCGCAGAGCACAGTGAGAGCAATGATTGCAGCAGAGCAGGGCCAGCCTCCCACCAGGGACCTGTCAGCTGCACAGCCACTTTAGAGACACTTTGGACAGCCCTGAAATGCCAGCAGTGCCCTTTGGAGGGGCTTTTTAGGTTCTGGGGGCTCCTGGTGGCCACTCAATGGAGCCCACTGATGGCCGGGTGCAGCCCAGTCCCAGGATCTCTGTGTCCGCGTTCCAGGGAAGCCTCCCTTGCCTTAGGAAGGCTCTGGAGTGGCAAATATTGACAGTCAGGCTGCAGCTTTACCCCAGATCATTACACCTGTACAGAAAAGATCTGCTGGCCTACAGTGATTGCCTACCAATGGGGGATAGAAATTAGGAGTAATGATTATGTTTGTATGCAGACACGAGTTCCATTGAATAACCTGTGAACAGCAAAATCGTGCAAGGTGATGGGTGAGTCACTACTTTTGAAATATTCACTTGGCAATAATTGCCTTTTTTCTTTTGCTTTAGGAAAGACAACCTTCACAAAAGTGCCAAGTTAGCAATGCTTCCCTTCATTCACCTGTTATTTAGCTTGAAGCAAACCTCTAAAGCTCCCTGAAGTTGTCATCTCTCTTGGAGTTTTTTAGGTTGGATTTTTTTCCAAGTGAGGACCAACAGACCTGTAGTGCTGGGCCCTTGGCTCTTTCACTCACAGATCAGCAGGGCTGGCCCCAGGCATCACCTGCTGCTTTTCACTCCCTGTCTGGAGTGATTTCCACCACCCACTGATGCTGGAACTGTTGTCTGTGTGATCAGCTCTGAGATCTTTGCTTCTCTTCACCTCAGGTGCTCCTGAGGGCAAGGGGAGCCTTTCACCACGACCTCTTGCCACCTGCTGGCATGAGTAAGAGGGGCTGTTTGCAAGGCTGTGACTTCCCTAATCTCCTCTGGCACCTCTGGACTTTGTAGCCCTCCCCACCTGCTCCTGTCTGGTTTCCATGGCATCAGCAGCTGCTGGTGTCCCTTTCCACAAAGCCTTGCTGATGGCAGTGACTCTGTTCCAGGCAGGAATCCCTCTGTGCAGAGCAGGTTGTAGTGGCAAAGGGGCTTGTTGCCATCATGACCCCATTAATGTGGGGTCTCTGGGCAGTCAGGATCTCTTCAGCAAGGCACTGAGCTATCCTGAGTGCTAAAAATTCCTGGTTATAAACACAAGGCTATGCTCCAGGTGAGGGCAGTCCCACTGAGCTCTGCCTTTGCATTCCTGCCCTGTCTTCCTCCTCTGCCTTCTCTCTCCAGCTCGGTGGGTTGGCTTGCAGCTCCCCTAAAGACTTTTTCTATCCATTTATATCCTACAGCATTTTAGTTTTCCTTCTGAAACACAGAAAAACCTGCAGTCCAGCCCTGTGAGTAAAGATATTTTGGGAAAGTTGGGATCCAGTAAAATTCCACTTCATTTTTTCTCTGCTGCCTGCCCTGCTGTCAGTAATAACCTGCCCATGTTCCCTGTGCCTTCCCCACTCTCTATTTATCACTTTCATACCCTGCTGCCATCCTGTCCAGCCTAACTTTCTCCTCTCCCATCATCTAAATGCTTTTCCACCAGCCTTCTATGTAAATTCTGGCTGAGACTTTGTTAGAGTAACAGAAATGCAGCTTTATTGCACTGTGAGTCTCCAACACAGTGAAAGCCATTAATGGGAAAGGTTTTTCCATCCGTTCCAAGTGAACGGAGATGCAGCTCTATGGAATATAGCTGTGGTGCTGGAAAATCTATATAGACAGCAGAGGAGACAGAGGAAAGCTGCTCATTTACATAGTTTGTGGTCTTGGTTGGAAATTCAAGGTGAAAGATGGGCAGATTTCCTTTGCTCGCGAGTGGTGTGCAATCCCAAAAGTCCAGGTGGGAGCAAAGTGAGGAGAGTGGGCTGAGCAAGGGGTTAATTCAGCTTTGGAACACTCGCCCAGATCCAGAGAGGCACTGAGGGACAGAAGATCCCATTGAGCAGCAGCACAGGCTCACCTAGGGCTGTAATCTGGGAGGAATTTAAATAAATCCCACCCTGATGTTGCCTGTTCTGAGGGCAGCCCGAGCACACCTGCCAAAGGTCTGAGGCCACACAGGAGAGCAATCCTTCCTCTGGTTAGCAGTAGATCCCTTCCAAAAAAAATGTGTTCCTTGGCTGTGGAGCTGCATTTTGACTGCCTGATGAATCAGACATAAACTATCCCAGGCTTTGAGGAGCTCATTATTCCAAGCACTTCCCTTGCTGTTCTCCATGGCCAGTGAGCAGAGCCTGGAAGAGTTTCTGCTGACTCGTCTCTTCCAGCCTTGGAGACAAAATCCTGACCTTGCACAGCAAATTTAATTGTGCCAGGGCTCAGTGGAGAGCTCAGCAGCAGGAGTTCCACAGAGCAATCCTTCACTTCCACACCTGCAGCACTGCTGGGACTCACTGAGGGCTGCTGCAGGGAAAAGGAGATTTAGAGCCTTTACCTAAATGAAATATCCTAATGGTGGCAGTGCCAAAATCAAGCCAAATATTAATCTAATGGAAGGTGGGAGCATCTTCGTTGTTCTCAAATTGAAGAGTGGGATTTAGAAGTGTAAGGAGGCATCAAGATCATGGTGGAATGTCCATCCTCTCTGCCAAGAGGCTTCTTGGACATTCCACTGGGAATCCAGGAATATTTCCAAATTACTGACCTGTGATTAGTTGTGAAATGTGGCCTTTTTATCAAAAGGGACAACTAACTCTGTGCTTGCATTGTGTTCCCTCCATCCATGTCCTTCCTCATGATCAACCACTGAGGAATAGGGGCATCATTAAAATAAAAATGATTAATAATGAAATTTAATAGCTTGTTATTTGTCAGTCTTGCTTTTAGTGTTTCTGATTTATCTTAACCTCTTCCTGCAAACTAAATGGGGAGAAAATTAAGATCACTGCCCCATCCTTACAGTTGTGGTAAGTTCACAACATCTGAGGGTCATCAATGGAAAATAAATATAACACACTCTGAGCATTACATTGCCTGAAACTATCAGTGAATCTGAGAGTTTTCCTCGTCTCTATTTCCTGTTCCTTTTTTCCTGATTTTTAGCCTCCTGCTCACCCTTGCAGTGTAGAAGAAAAATAGGTATTACAAGACACTTCTAAATGAGGCTGAGGTGGGTCTTGGTTTGGAATATTTTCCAGAAATCTTCCAGGAAAACAAAATGGCAAAGATTCCCAAAATCTTGCAGTTAGGCACCCAAATAGCAGCAAATCTAGAGATGCTGGAAAAATGGATTTTAGCAGATCCACAGAGGGATCTGACAACCACAGGCCTTGGGGAGAATTTTTGCTGTGTGTGCAAACAATGGGACAAAAATAGGAAATGATGGGAAATATTGTAGTTCCAGAGACTGACAGATTTCAGGAAAGCAGAAGATAAGGGAGATAAAAAAAAAATTGTAAAAAAGAAAATCTATCTATCTATCTATCTATCTATCTATCTATCTATCTATCTATCTATCTATCTAT
Source organism: Molothrus ater (assembly GCF_012460135.2). Classification (NCBI taxonomy): domain Eukaryota; kingdom Metazoa; phylum Chordata; class Aves; order Passeriformes; family Icteridae; genus Molothrus; species Molothrus ater. The sequence goes on along the minus strand of NC_050486.2, from coordinate 28,949,810 downwards.
CTATCTATCTATCCATCTATGTAGAATGGGACCAGAATAATTTTAGCTGTGAAACTCCAGAGGTGGGATGGCATTCCAGCCAAAATGAATCTACTTACTGAGCTGTAAAACAGGTGGTAAGAATACTGATGAAATTTGAAAATTTGAATGGAACCACAGCAAACAGGAGCACCCTCAAACACAGCTTGTCTAGGCCGTCTAGAGTTCTAAGGGAATTTATTTTTCAAATTTAGTTGAAAAAATTAATTCCCCTGCTGAAATTCCAACTTGCCAACTCTCCAGCCCAGGTGGATTTTTATAGCCAAGATCTAAACCCCTGAAAAATAGCAGTGTAGAGTATAATGGAAATGCTGACACAACCTACATTACAGCTGCAGGAATTGTGCCACTATGGTTTATGGAGAGCCCATTTTGGGGTTGTCAGGTTTTTAAACACAGGCTGTTGTAAATTTGAAAGAAGACTGTCTTGTCTTTAGGCTTTAAGGCTGTACATATTAGCAGAGATGGGTCTGAACCAAAATTTCCCTTCCTGGATTTTGGGAGAACTGGAAATCTCACCTGATCATCACAGTGCCATCATATCCTTGGTTTTGTTTGGTTGGTTTTGGGTTTTGTTTTCACTGGGGGGAATCAGTGCTGCTATGAAACAAAGCCTATGAAATAGAGTTAGTCCTGGGGACGAGCACAAAGTGGGAGGATCTTCCCCTAGGTAGGAAAAGGTTGTGAGGAGAAACACGAGTGCAGCTCACTCTGCATGAATTCCTCCAGTCAGTGGCAGGGTCAGGACTGGGCTCCCAGGCCACTGAAGCAGCACTTTTAGCCCCAAAGTCAAAATGTCACCGTTCCCTGGAGTCTGACACCTCTGGCAGGTAAATCTGTGTCTGTTCAAGCTGCGGTGGACAAAGCTTTACAGGCTGAAGCCACAGCTTGGCGTCAGAAAATTGAGGATTTTGCCTTCAGTTAGAGCCTGTAGAAGTTTAATTCATACTGAAAACCTGCTCTCAGTAGCTCTCAGGAAAGTTTATCCTGAACTTGTGAAAACAAAGGAATTGTGGAAATGCAGATGAAAAACTAAATGTCAGCACTTGGGCCCAGTGTAATTTGATTGATAACAGCAGCAGGGTGTGTCTTAGTGCAACCCCAAAGGTGGCACCTTCCTAAGGTGGATGAAAACTGCCTTCCATCTGCATGAATTAACCCAGAAAAAGGCAAAGAGGGAAAATCCATTTAAATCTGCATTAATCTTTTATTGGCTTTCCCACTTCTCATAAACAGTTTGTAACCATCCATATATCATCATCCCAAACATCAAGTATAACTTCTCACTCAATAATCCAATTGATATCCAGCTGATATATTCAGTAGCAACAGTTCTTAAATGGGGCATTTTATAACCTAGGCAAAGGTTAATCATCCTTAGCTTCTTAAGTGTAATCTTAACTGTGCTGCTCGTGCTCACCACTGCATTCCCAGCAGTGCTCTGGCTTGGAGTTAATTAGGAGCCAGATTCTTCACTGATGTTGAAAGGAAAGCCAGGATGTTAAAATATTGTCCTGATTTTGGGTGCTCAGCCATGACACAGAGAACCACGACTGCCAGGAGCCACATCTCAGCTTTATCTGGTAATCAGGCTCTGCAGAGAGATGTCACATTGAGCACCCAGGAGCTGGGGACTTTAGAATCACTTTTCTGTTCTAGTTGGCTTTGTTCAAGGCTGCCTGTGGCCTGTCAGGAGTCGATCAGCAGGAAGCCAAACAAGCCATGGCTCTGCATCAGACAGCCAAGCAGAACATCTGACCTGGTGGCACTGCAGTGACACTGTCAGCAGGATCAGCAGCCTGGCCTGGTGGCCACACCAAAGGCTTCCTGAGCATCCTGCAAATAAAGTGGTGACACAGCTCAATTTGATCTCCCTGATCCCTCCTGAGGACCTCTCTTCTTCAGGCTATTCCCACACAGACAAAAAGATTTTGTCTCACTGAACCTGTTTATTGACCACAGCTGTCACCCCTGCTCTGACCAGTGACCTTATCTGAATATTCAAATCCATTGTAGATCACAAGTTCAAATGATTTTCTTACCCTCTGAAAGCCCTGTTTTCATAGTGAGCTGATTGCACATGACAATATTAGAAGGGGTGTAATTGAGATTCTACAAACAATTTGCACCTCAGGTTTACAAAAATAATATATACAGAAGTGGGAATGCTGCTGACATTTCCTTCCCCCAGCTTCCCTGAGCTGATCCTGTTTGTGGAAACTAGGATGGCTCTTCCAGGTACTGAGAGACACCCAAGGATTTTAGAGGGAATTGTGCCAAATCTGCTGCTGCAACTGAGAATCCACTGATTCCAACTCAGCCTTTGGAAGGGGTGGGAATCAAGGCCACAGGCCCAGCACTGGAACTCCTCTTTCTTCCTCCCCTGAGCAGGAAAACTCTCAGGGCAAAGCCAGGGGATTTTAGTGCAGTGGCTGTAACAGAGCTGAAGAGGAGCAAACACAACATATTCCATCTCCTGGTTTTTTATGGCATTTCCTATTTCTGTTCTGACTGTACTTCCCTGATAATTTTTCTTCTTCCTTCTCTGATATGTTTTCACAAAAAGCAGAAGGCCAACTTTCCAGTATTGAACTGAAACCTTAATCTGTGTTACCTGAATAATACAAATCTTCAGAACTGACTGATCCTAGTAAGAATCCCCACACCTCAAGCAGTTCTCGCCCAGCTGTCTGCCTGTCCATCCAGCATCCCATGGATTTCATCATCCTTCAGAAAGACACTGGCTTTTGCTGGTTTAAAGAATAATGGGACAGTGCAGTCAGAAGAACTGGAATATCTTAGCTGGATTCAGTTGGACTGAGGTGTACACAATTAATGAAAATTAAACTCACAGAAAATTTGGCTTGCTCAGACTCCTGTAATAGAGCAGGAACCAATCCAAGTGTGCTCAGACTCTGCAGGGGTTCATGAACTTCACAGACCATGGCAGTTCAGCCTCAGCTGAGAGCAGGAAGCACATGGCAGGGAAGCAGATTTTGCAATTTTATGCTGTATCAGTGAAGAAAAAGGTGAAATGCTACAAATTCAAAACTAAAAAAGCAAATAGGGGCTGTAGGTGAGAAACTCCACCCAGAGGTTTGTGGGGATCTCTTCAGCAGGAGGAGTCTGTGGACATCTCAGTATCAAGGATGTCCTCAATGAGAAAAGCCCAGCCACAGAAATCCCAGATCTCCCCTTCTCACAAACACCACACAAAACTGTGACAAACCTCATGGGCTCTGATTTTCTGGGGGAGAAGTGCTGCATCTCCTGCTGGTGCTGGCTGGAAACACCAAACTCTCAGAGCTTTCCTAACATGTGATCCTGCAACTGTCCCATCCCTCATTTCCTGCACCTCAGAGAGTCACCCTGAGCATTGTTCCTGCTGCTATTTATTCCTGCATTATTATGAAGTGTCCAGTGTGGAATATAAGGCTTAAGTGCAGCCAAGTTCATAAAGCCTTTGGAGCTCATTACATGGATGGCAGTACAGCAGTGCAGAGCATTGGTGTAAATTTGAATTTTCTGCCGTATGTTTTCTAAATGCCAATATAAATAGCCCAGGAAATAATAAAATGAATAAAACACATGACTTCATTCGAGCTCCATTTGGAAAGACAGGGTGTGAAATGAAGAGTTCTACCCCCCAGGTGGTGATCTCCATGCATAGTAGAGTGTTTGTCCTGAATTTCATTGCTTTGGAAAAAAGACGTGGAAACTCTTGATTTAGCTGCCATTTCATGTGTGTTTTAAATAACTTCTGTGACATAACCAGCTACCCAGGGCTTCCAGGAGGGACCTCACAGAGCAGTAAAAGCAGTGGCTGTGCCTGCCTGGCGTTGCTTTGCTGGGTACACAAAGCCGGGGTTCCCCGCGGATCCGTCGGAGCCCCGGGGCTGTGGATCCCTCTCCTTGCTGGGCACAGCAATGCACCAGCCATAGGCAAAGGTGTTCATGTCTCCAGCTATCCGTAAATGAAAAATCAGCAACGCTCTCTTTAGTGTTATTCCAACAGAGGCCTTTCCCTTTTTTTTCCCCTTCTTTTATTATTAAAGTCTCTGTTTTATTTTTTTACAAAACATTTTGTCTGCTTGGAGCTTGGGCACATGAGTATTCTTGCCTTAATAAAACTCAGTCTCCTTTACATGGATTGTTTGGCTCTGTATTTATAAAATTAGAGCATTAAATAACTCAGACTCTTAATAAATACTGGGGAGAAAGTCACAGGGCCACCAATTTTGCCAGAATCTCTAAAACCCTGAGCAACTGTAACCACATTGGGAACTGATATGAAGAATGTTGGCAATGCTTTAAATTAAGTGTTTTTAATATGCTTAACCATGCATTTAATTTAAGCTTAATGAGACAGTTATTGTATGCTGACTAAATACCACGAGCTTATTAAAAACATATTTACAGAGATTAACAGTGATGTAATATAGATACATATTTGTGCCATCATTGGTAAACTGCTAATACCACGTTTTTAATTAATTGGCATCTACTCAATATTCAGTGGGGTTCTGAAGAGATTTATTATATTTGGTTTATGTTGATGAAGCACCAACTGGTTTAATGAGGGTTAATTGATCTAACTAACTATTAAAATATACATTTCTTATTTTGTGGTGGTCAGGGCTTAAATGAACACACATTCCAACAACTGGAATTTAGTCTGTGCTTAACAGGATCATTCACCTGCTCACAGGTGAGTGGGGGCTTAAATGAGCTGTTGAGTGGGGAGCAATTAAATATTCCAGGAAACAGCAGAGTAAGAAATGAAACTGAAATAAAAAACAATCACAGGAATACCCAGCAACAGGTTGGGCAAGAGAAGCAGAAGCCTTTAGGTCTTTTGGAAGTGTCTCAAATGTGGTCAGGTCAGGAGTTACTGTTGGTTGCTCCTCATTTCTTGGAGCATTTCTTGGTGCAGAGCTGAATTCTGGCTGCTCCTGCTGGTGTTGCCATAAATGCCAGCTTGCCATGGACCCCCCACACCCAGGGCAGGTTAATTTAACCCACGGAATCTGTTTTGAAAACTCTGAACCATTGCAATGTGCTTACCACAGCCTCCTGCTTTGCCATGCTGCTGGAATGAGTGTGTGCCTAATGGAAAATCTACGAGCATTTTCGGAGCGGTTAAAACACGCTTTCCACTGGTTTTAATTTAATTTTACTTTTTTATGAAGAATCTTAGGGAAAGGGCACAGTGAAAAAGCAATGAAAGCCAAATTGCTGTACATGAAGTTTCATTTCTGGAGAGCCAGGGAGATTAATTCACTTGGCTGTGACTTGTTCATTACTACCCCAAGCTAACAAAAAAAATGAAATATCACAGGGAGCAGCTCCTCTCTTCCATAGCTTGTAACAGTGCCCTGATCACAGGCTGTGGGAGAGGAAAATATTCTGGTTAATACTCTGACAATGCCACACCTGCACTGAGCAAATTATCCTGATGCTGCAGTTTTGGGATTTTTTTTGTTTGCTGATTCTGATGCGATTGTTTTTCTGGCCATTAGTTTATTTTATTGTATTTTCTCTGGACATTTTTCAGTGCTCCCCAGCCTGGTGTGAGGATGTGACACTCACTGATCAGGATCTCACCCAAGATTTGCTGAATCACTGGTTGTCCCTGATCCACCCTGCCAGGGTGATGCAAGAGTTTGTGTGTGTGTGAATTATCAGAGAAAACACTCTCAGAAAGATAAAAATAATGATGATAAGAAGGAATTTTTTCTGTTGCATTGTCCATGAGGGTGAGAGAGGCCTATAAAAGATCAAAGGTGGCATCCTGACACAGGGGCATCAATTAAAATATTCTGCCAGGCCTTTATTTGACACTTAGCTTGCCTGTAGCAGTTTACAGCAGAACTTCATAGCATCCATTAATATGGCTTAAATTTTTTAATGATTCTGAATTCTGTGTTGAACCCTTTTTTTGAGGGAAAAATGTTAATTCTTAATAAGTGACATGGCATTTTATTCTGAATCAAAAGCCTTTTCTTTGAAAACGGCTTAATTAACATTTCCAGGTTCATAACATTTTCATTTATTCCTCTTTTTTGTTTTTAAATGGTTTTTTAAGTTTTCCAGTGATAGTGATAGAGGTTTCTTAATGTATTAAAAAAACACAGAGTGTGCCCAGTGGGATCTGCAATCTGATTAGCTTTCAGTTTGAAGCTGAAGGAAGAGATTAAGCAGAGAAGGTCTGCCATGCTATTAAAAAGAAAACCTGATTTCTTCTAGCCATTAGCCAGTAAAATGAGTACAGCTGTCAGCAGAATGGCTAAATATATTGCACAGTGAAGATTAGCAGGTAAATATTTGAAAATTATGCAAGTTTTGGAATGTGTGAAGAGCTGAATTCTGCTCTTAGGGGTGACTTTTAAAGCTGGAGTTGTGATACTGCAACCCACAGCACAAGTTTTGGGATTGTCTTTGAGGAGCCTCTCTGTGCAGGGTTTCATGCAGCTCTCTGGTTCTTGACCAAAACTCTAATCTGTTGCCACAATAAATAAAAAAAAATTAAATTCTAATCCCACTGAATCCCACGAAGCATCTCCAATTTTATATCTGGAATTTAGTGCCATGTGGCTTCACCCTGGATTCATCTCTGTGTTTTCCCCCAAAGCCTTTCCCAGGAAGGGAAGTGCTGCTACTCTTGGCTCTGCCCATTGGGCCTCTGAACATTTGAAGTGGTAAAAGCTGCAACACCTCCCACCAAAAGTGATGGGTATCCAGCTCATGTTTCCAGCCTTGGACTTCCCAGTGGTTTGGATACATCTCACCAAGCCAAGGGTCTGAAAAGCAACTTCCATAATGTTTTGCATGGGGACAGAATGCAGTTTTGGATCTGAATTGGACAGAAGTTGACCAGCACATCCATTTCTCACATTCCTGAGTTCTGTACCTTTGCACAGACACCATCAGGGGCTGTTGTATCCTGCTGGAATCCATTCCCACCCAGAGCAGAGCAGCTCTTGAACACAGCCTGCTTCATGAGGTGCATTCAAGCAAAATGTCATGGAAAAACACTTTTCTCCCTGCAAAACAACTGCTTATCTCAGACAGCATCAAATCAGAAATGAAATCAGGGAACAGAGAGGTGATCCAATTAGAAATGAGGTGATGTGGGAAGTCCTGGAAGAGGAAGAGTTAGTGGTAGACAGGGGTGTGGTGGGGGATGAGAGTTTCAAATGCAATTTTAGACCAAAAAGTAATATATTTAAAACATCAAAAGGATAATGCAGGTATTTAGACTGGAGAATAAAATAAATAGATTCAAGTTTAAATTTTCATATATATATATATATATCAATACATATATCACATTATATATATAAAATATATATAATGTATAATATATATCTATAAAAATATAACACATAATATATATAATATGTATTATATGTTATAAAATATAAATTATAAATTATAAATTATAAATTATAAATTATAAATTATAAATTATAAATTATAAATTATAAATTATAAATTATAAATTATAAATGATGTATTATATATATATATATGTTTTTCTTGTGTACCCTGAGCCATTTATGAATTCACACACACACCTCCTGAGAGGTAAACAACCACATAAACTGTTAAATATACATCTTTTCCACACCTTTGTAGCATTAATTTTGCATGTTATACTACACTTAGGCCCCACCTCATCTCTGCCTTGTCTTGGTGCCTCTGTTCTGTCCATGTCAGTGTAGCTGAGAATTGTTTAAAAACCAAGTCTCAGACCTGGTGGCTGTGGGACCGTGCAGAGGTGGAAAGCAAAGTGACAGGAAGCAGATGTTTAAGTTCACCAGCATTTGCAAAGCTCCTAGAGCCTGAGGATAAGTGTGTGCTTAAAACCTATCGAGCTGCATGGGATGGAGCCCAGAGCTGGAGTTAAGCAGATGTTTTGGGGAGCAGGGCTGGATGGCTGCTGGTGCCACAGCACAGGAATTAAACATATGTGCAGTGAGAGCAGGCTTGTTGCCTGTGCCTAGGAAGGTTTCTAGTGGATGTGTGTTTATTTATTTTCCTGCAAAGCATTTTGTTTTCATGCAAAAAGATTTTCAAGCTGGAAATCCAAAGCAAAGATCATTAGTCTCATTTTGTAATCGAGTGATTATGAGTAAGGGGAGACTGGCTCTGCCCATCCTGAGTTAATTCCTTTCCCCAGCTTCTTATCCTCACTGAGAAGCCCAAGGGTTAAGCCATCCCAACATGCCTCACTCTCAATTTATAAACCAGAAAATCTTCCATAAATCAAAAGTTACAAACAGACTTTGTAATGTCATAACTCTTGTGACGGCTCTGCCTTTGATTGATTCCTATACATACATTCTGTCTGATTACCATAATGTGTTCTTGTGGGACAATTCCAGCAGGGCACAGGGAAGGAGCAAGGAAAGAAGTAAATAACAAATGGTCCTGACTCCTCCTCATCGAGAGTGATTTCAGTCCAATGTTCCATCATATCAACTGGGAAAGAGAGTCTTAGGGTTTGGGCAATCAATTACAGATCTGTGTAGAGGCAGACACAATCATTTCCCTGATTGTCACCAGTCTGGAGCAGTGACACAGGGAAGTGATCCATCAGTCTATTTCCAGTGACAATCAGAGAAAGATGGCAGACACTTGGATACTCACAGGCCCCTGGATTGGCTGGCTGGCCAGATTGAAAAATAGCTGTATTTCAAACATAGCTAAACCTTTAAACACCTCTGCTGGAAGGTTTCAGACATTCCTAGAAAACATTTAGAGCTATTACAGGAGTCGCTCCCATTACAGTGGGTGGTGAGGAGAGCAAACCTGCCTCGAAGTGCATTAGAATAGATAGAGTGAAGTGCCCATGGTTCTGCCAGGAATATCAGAGCCTTTCTGATCTGCCAGCTTTGCTTTTCCTCTGCTTTAATGCTGTGTTTTTAATAGGCAATCTAGTTTTTAAGGAAAGAAGAGGAAATTAGCTCATCTTTGATCAGATATTTAGAATTAGATTTAGGGAGCATTTGTTCTGTTGCTTAGTGCTGCTTTTTCCTCAGTGCACTGGATTTAATTTTTAATAAAAATCACCAGCAAGGTGTGAAGTGTGATTAGTTCAGCAACCTGAGAAATCCCCTCTTCTGATAACCCTTAAAACACTGTCAGAGCTCTACAGAAAAGCAACCCACACACTCACTGGGTCCTTGGTTTCAGACTTCAGGTATTTATTGGTTTCTCCTCATAGCAAAATTCTTTTAAAGAAAGAGAAATTGAGAGAAATTTAAAGAAATTTAAAGAAAGACAACTGATGATTTGAAACAGCAACCCCAGAGCAGCATCCCATGAGCTGTGGAGAGCTGGCTGCAAGCTTGGATTGGTGGAGAAACAGCAGCTGTCAATATCCAAGTGCTGGGTGAGTCATTTTCTGGAGTTGGGAACTTCCCAGGCACATCTCCCAGCATTCCTCCCCTCACAGCCTTCACTGGGTAACTCAGAATCAAAACTGACCGTGCAGGCAGAGCAGCTGAGCCCGTGGGGACTGCAGGGATGTGTCCTTCCCACCTTTGTCCTGATCTGTGCCCTCGCCTCCTTCCCAAATCCTCACCAGTGCTGAGTGTTAAGGCTGAACTCTGATGGAAGGGGTGCTGTGCTTAGGCTGGGGGAAGTGAATCCCCCTGAAGGCACAGGTAAATTAATTCAGGGAAAATCCTGCCCCTGGCAGATCCTGGGAGGTGGAGAAATGGGAGCTCTGCTGTTGGAACCCTGGATGCTGAGAATTTCTGTGCTGCCAGGCACTGACCCCCAAGAGAAAAACACTGCATTGACCTGAGGCTGTGGAGAAGCTTCCAGAATGGAATGACGGATCTGGGATTGTGGGTGTGGAGTTTGAATAGAAATGTGTGACATCACATGGGGGAAACTCAGAGTTGAAGGATTTAGAATATAGTGATATATATATAAAGCAAGATGGAGGTTTTAGAGCAAAGGTTGGTCTTTCTTCTTCTCCTTCTTCTTCTCCTTCTTCTTCACCTTCTCCTTCACCTTCTTCTCCATGGGTTTGGGTGGTTTTGTGTAATTGGATAAAAAAGTCCACATTGCAGGCACAGCTGGTTGATTATTGGGTTAAAAGTAAAAATAATTCAGGTGTCATTTCTTAATTGACAGTTTATCCTTAAAAGGCCTTGCAGAGAGAGAGATGGGGCTCCATTTTCAGTTGGTGAGAGTGAAGTGCTGCAGAAGTCAGGGTTTGTGAGACTGTGACAGAGATAAGAACTAACAAACATATGAGTCCGAACAAGAAATTCCATCTTGTGCATTTAATCCCCACCCTGGCAGAAAAAAAAAAAAAAGAAAAAAAGCCACTCTGCCCCAGCTGGGAGTGAGGTGGTGCTGGGTGAGGAAGAAGCTGCCCCAGGCAGCTGGAGTTGGGTTTTTATGCTGTACCCCTACAAAGGACACATTTTTGGCAGCCCAGGGAAGGAGGGAGGCTCAAGGAATGTTTGCTCCTCTCACCCCTAAGCTTCTGTGGGAGGAGGAGATGCTCCCACAGGGCTTTCACTAAAGGAGCCTCTTTGCTCTGCCGGATGGGCCTGGTGGCACCCAGCACCTCCCTTGGTGCTTCTGCTGCTACCCCAGCAGGAAAGGGAGCCAGGCCTGTTCCATGGGTTTAGGATATTTATGGGTTGAGAGATGTGTATCATCCTCAAGCATTCCAAACACATGGAAACATCACATTTCAGGTGGAAAAGGCATGAAAACAAAAGCTGGGAGCTCCCATTAAAATGTAGCCAGGCCTCCTCTCCAGGACACCGCTGACAAACTTCTTGGATAACATTAGTCTGACGGCAAAATGTATAAAATAGGATTTATTATTAATTCATAAAGAGCTTTGATATCTTATCTATTGCTCTTCTCTTGTAATGATTTTTAATGTCATCATGGTTTTTAATTTTGCATGAAACCCATCGTCATCTGTTTGCATTTGTTTGGTAAACCTTGTCTGTTTTATTAAGAAAATCCCGAGGCTTCTGTGGGTATTTCTGCAACAATAAGAATAAAGAAATATTAACAGTGATTTGTTTCTAGCTCAAAGCAACATTAATTTCAGCACTATATTATGAGGATTTTATTTTTTGTAATTTCTCAGCCTAGGGAAATATACTTCCCATTCCCAAAATCCAGTAATCCAAATGATGAGTGAAAAATCCTCAGTGTCCTAAGATCTTGTGCAAACCTTAACTTACCTTTTATTTACTGTGTGCTCCTGCAAGCCAATAGGAACCATAACTCCATTTAGATAATAATAATCAAATTATCCAAACCTGGGAGAACATGCTTTATAGATTTTGGTCTAAATTTAATACAAAAATGCAGTAGTCCTTGTTTGGAAGAGTTTATTAAGGGTTAGCAAAGGAAAAGCTTTTTCAATAGTCTATAACTCTCTAATGGCCTTTTTCAAATAAAATGGGAAAGAATTTGCAAAGAAACCTATATCAGTGAGCTGCAATTGTAACATTACAGTACAGGTCTATAAATCTTGACATGTTCAGAAGATTGCCTAAACCAGCAATACAATCTGTCCAAACCTCATTGTCTCCACGACCAGCCAGACTCATTTTAAGAAATGTATGTGGTCTTCAACCTAATTTTATCACCTTCATTTGTAAACTAGTCAATCAATCAAAGCATCCTGTGAGTCTAAATAGAAAAAGGAGTGCATTTTCATGCATTTCCAGACAGCACAGTAAAAAATTAATCTCCACTTGATCAGACATTCCTTGCCCTCATCTCAATAGACCATCATTAGGGTCAGCAATGTATATTAAAAATAGAGTTGCAGGGAACTGTGTGCTGGGGATTCTTTGTAAGGTACCTGCAGCCAGATCTGCCAGCTCAGGGCTCCCTCTGAGACAAGGCTGGGCTCACCCAGCAAAGAGCAGCCTCAAAATAAAGTTAGAAAGGAGAAGAGGAGAATTAACTGAGAATTCTCATGCTCCATCAGGTATGTTTGCACCCTGAGCACGGGGAGTAACAGCTCAGTGGGATGAAAAATGGGATTTCAGAGACCCCCCCCATCTCATCATCCCTCTTCTGTTTCATATCTGCAGGTATTATTGTTAAATGTTTCCCCACCCTGTGTGATTGTGTGAGATGAGGCTGGGGCTGGGCAGGGGGTGTGCACTGTGTCCCAAAGCCACAATTCCTGGTTTTCCATTAGGGGATTCCTGGCCCTGGCCCTGGGCAGGTTTGGTGCTGTAACAAGGCAGGATGGGACTGAGCCCTCCTCTCCCTTCCAGCTGCTTTTTCCCACCTCAGGCAACACTGAGAAACCAGGGAATGCTGGAATGGGGCTTGTAGGGCTTTCCAGCAAAGCTGGAGCTCCATAAAAACAGCAAAACCACCCAAGTGAGCAGCCCCAGGAGCCTGCTCTGGCTGAGCTGGGGCTCTTGGGGTGGAACAGGTGAGGGAAATATTCCCCAAATCTGCTGGGGAAGCCTCTCCCCAGAGCTTTTCCCTCCTGCAGTGAAAGCCAGACCACAGAGGGTGTCAGTCCTTTGGGGACAGGGCCCTGAGCTGCTGCTGGGCCCCTCTCAGCTCGGTGACAAGGAGCTGGCTCCGTGGTGGCTGCTCTGGGAGCACCAGATTGATGATTTTTGGGAGCCTTGGCCATCTGCCTCTCATCTGCTGCTGCCTGTGACAGCCTCAGAGCCGGGGATGGGACAAGGCAGCACCTGAGGGGCCACGTCCCCCAGGAACCAGCCCTGGGGAGCTCAGGGGGTCACACAGCAATTCCTCGGGAGGGCTGCAGCAAAGGCTGAGCAGCAGAGGAGCTTTCCCACACAGACCACGGCCAGGTAGGGTTGGGCATCATGGATCCAGGAGGAGCTACAAGAGACCCAGCACTGAAGATCTCCCAAAACTTGGGAATTCAGAAAAAAATTACCCAACACTTTCCAGGCTTATTTTTATCTCTCCATAACTCCTGACTGTCAGGCTTGGCAAGAACAATACATTGAATTTCTATGGAATATTCAGAGACTTTAGAGCTGATTCCTCCTCTTTTCAAGTATTTTTTCCACAAGGGGTCATTGCAGAGCAGAGGAAGGATGACTTAAAAACGAGGTGATTCTTTCCTTTTCTAAAGTGAGGTAGACATTTAGATGTAATTATTTTAACTGGGATTGTTAACAGCATTAATTTGTAGCTGAAAAACACCACAATGACATAATAATAATAATAATAATAATAATAATAATAATAATAATAATAATAACTTGGTTGGTGTTTGTGTCATCTCCATTTAGACTGAGCAATGTTTTAGTTTAACTGCTTTTAACAAAATAAGGAGACAGTCCAGTGGGGGGGAATATGGAGATTTGCATCTGTGTAAAAAAAAATAAGTGTCGATTTCTTTGTGATAATTGGGATAAAAGGAGAGAATTGAAGAGGAAATGTTTCTGAACTGAAATTAATTCCAGCCCTGGAACATCTACAGAGAAGATCAGAAGCAATTCTCAACCATCAAGCCACTGTTGACTCCCAGATAAATGCCTGAGCTTCTGTTTCTTTTCTCTTTCCTTTTGTTTGGCAAATAAAGCCTTTTCAATAATTCAGGCAAATGGCTTGATAAATACAAATAATTGAGCAGATTAAGCTTAAAAATAAAAACATATTTTATCATATGTAACTTAAAAAGTAATCATATAATTAATGGGTGAAAAACAGAGAGAAAGATTGCCAGAGATTAAGATTAAGCCCTGCAGAAGAGAATGTTCTAACTAGAAATTGGTTTAATTAATAGCACATTTTACATAATGATTACAGTGTAATTGCGCTGACTAGCAGAGTGTCATTAAATATATCCATGCTCCTTTACAACACCCTAAGGCTAAAAATAATGAGTTACATTGAAAATCACTATGCAACAGGTTCATAAATAACATTTAAGCCTATACAAGGCGAATACTTATAAATAATAAATATTTGCCTTTTGTAATTGAAGAAAAAATGACAGCCTTCTTTTTCTACTACCCTGTAGATTGTCATGTTATAATGCTGAAAAGATTTTTTTCCCCTTGCGTTCTCTAGAAAGTCTTGAATAATTGATTCAAATGCTAATATTCCACATAGTCTGACTTTGAGGAACAAATATTCCTACATAAAGAATAAATGCCAAGTTGCTTATTACCAGCTTGGTTTTACTTTGCATGGTGCTGTCCCCAAAAAACTCTCACACTCTATTACACATGTCAGATGAAGTTAGTGGCCAGATTTCCTGCCAGAAGAGTTACATTCTTTTTTTTTTTTTTTGATTTAAAAATTACCCCTTCTCCCAAAATGTTCATCAGGCTCAGAGCTGTTATGCAGCAACAGCTGCTCCTCAGCTCCAAAAAGGACGACATCATAAAGCTGATAACTTTTTAATCTGGAGCTTTTCTCTGGTGCACCAGGAGGCTCCAATAAAACCAGGTTGGATTTCACATCAGCTCTGGGCTGACATTTGAAAGCCCCCCAGATGGGTGGAGCTCAGCTACTGAGGCACCAGTGGCAAAATAAATGTCTCCAATGGCAAAATAAAGCAGGAAGAAACCTCCATCCTGGACATGGGAACATTCTGGAGCTCCAGCCTTGCTGCCCCAGCCCCCCAGAGTCATCCCAGGCAGGACTTGGAGGCATCCCCTTCTCTGCTGGAGCCCTGGATGCTGAGAATTTCAGACTTTCTGTGCTGCCAAGCACTGACCCCCAAGAGAAAAACACTGCATTGACCTGAGGCTGTGGAGAAGCTTCCAGAATGGAATGACGGATCTGGGATTGTGGGTGTGGAGTTTGAATAGAAATGTGTGACATCACATGGGGGAAACTCAGAGTTGAAGGATTTAGAATATAGTGATATATATATAAAGCAAGATGGAGGTTTTAGAGCAAAGGTTGGTCCTTCTTCTTCTCCTTCTTCTTCTCCTTCTTCTTCACCTTCTCCTTCACCTTCTTCTCCATGGGTTTGGGTGGTTTTGTGTAATTGGATAAAAAAGTCCCCATTGTGGCCATGGATGGTTGGGTATTGGGTTAAAAGTAAAAATAACTCAGGTGTCATTTCTTAATTGGACAGTTTATCCTTAAAAGGCCTTGCAGAGAGAGAGATGGGGCTCCATTTTCAGTTGGTGAGAGTGAAGTGCTGCAGAACTCAGGGTTTGTGAGACTGTGACAGAGATAAGAACTAACAAACATCTGAGCCTGAACAAGAAATTCCATCTTGTGCATTTAATCCCCACCTTGGCAGAAAAAATTAAAACTTGACACTTCTCCAGTGAGAGAATTGGGTTAACAACCCAGTTTTTAATGAAATGCTGAACTTCTTGGAGCCCAGAGGCTTTCCATGCTCTGTGTGTGATCATCCAGACCCACAGAGCTGAATTTTGGTCCCAAACTAATCAACATTAGGAATAAAAATGAAAAAATGTCACCTGAGTGGGATCTAAGTGGGCTGAATGCTGGAGCCACAAAGCTTGGGGCCCCCAAATGGCTTCAATGCATAAACAGCTTTTCACTCTTTTTAATGGTATTCTTATTTTTTTGTATTCTCGTCATTCTTGTCATAAAAGTCGGTTTTGTAGTGTTAAAACCAGAAAATTGATATTGCCTGAGCACTGATGAAACAATGTGAGCACCTCCAGTGAAAATCCAGCAGGGAGAAGATACAGTTAGATGGCAACAAAACATTCTCCAGGTGAGGGCAGAAATCTGATAATGCATGGCAAGGACCCTCTGGCTTTGGATGACACAAACCCCAGTTGTTCATTATTATAATTGATGTTGGTTTTTTCTGCCACCAACATGAACACCTGTAAAATTTCCTCACCCCAGTCAGGCATTCTCTCCCCTTTTCTTGAAGCAGAAATGATAAACCTTCCAGTCCACAGGAGAATTACTCCTCTTCCTCCTTATCCCAAACACTGTGCAGAAGATGGAACTCTAGGGGTATTTGGAGAGTTTGGTGAAAAAAAAATGTCAATTTAAAAACGGAGTTTGCATGGTGGCAGGGCAGATCATTGCAAACATATCCTGATTTCCTGTAGGAAGCTGCATTTACCTCACTGTTGACACTGTCTTTTCTTTATTTCTCATCATTTTACAGCTTCCAACATCCCATGGGAAGAAAGTGCAAAAAGGCAGGAATGGATTTCCAGTGGGAATGTGGGCTGAGGGGGCTGGAGAAAATCTCCTTCCATATCCCAGAAATGCCTTGGTCACATCACTCAGCCCTGCCAGGAGCTCCAGGAGGTGAAAAATGTCACTGGTGCAGGTATGATCTTTAAAATTATGAAGGTAAATTAATTAAGGTATTAAAAGAGAGAATTTAGGCATAGACCATTTAATTCTAATAAAAAAAAATGTTTATTTGGATCCCAGTCCAGAGCCAGTGGATATCACAAATCCTATAAAGAAAAGTATTTTTATTATTATTATAAAAAAAACCCAAACAGGGATGCTTTTTACAATAGAACAAGGAATAAAACTCCGGGAGATTAAAAAAGCTTCAATTTGCTTAGCTGCAGTGAAGACAAAATCCATCCCCAAAAGTACAAAAGGGCAGAATTTAATGGGAGAGGAAAGGTTAAGAAAGATGAAGAAAGAATCCCTTCCCCTGTTTATTCACTGCTGCTGGGCAATAATATAATTTTCAGTCTCACGTCTCTATTTCAGACCACATATGGCAGTAATATTGGATGTTCACCACCACAGCTTAACCATGACTAAACAGGTTGATGAATGTCATGCATCTTATCATCATACATGCATATTTTTAAATATAATTCACTTTTGATCTGCACCCTTGTGCAGTGGTGAATGAAAACAGTTAAGATTTCTTCCACTGTCTGCCTTTAAATGTATTAAACAGCCCTGCTGTCAATAGATTATATTCTTGTACAATGATAATAGCCCAAAAAACTAAGAGGCCTTGTCAGGAATTGCAGTTGTCACAGTTTGATGCAAATGATTTTACTTGGTGTTCATCTGCTGCACAATCATCTCATAATCTGGATATACATCACAGCATGACATGTAAATTTCCTGCTACTCTGCTTTCATTTCCAGAGGCAGCAATCAAATGAAAACCATTCAACCTCACCAAAATGTATAAATAATTTTCATTCAAACATATTAACAGTCAAAATATGAGAATTTATCACAGAGCACTACGCCTTTTAAGAAGCAATAAAGACTTTACTTTTTAAGCATATTTCTACTTAGAAAAGTAATATGAACAGTAACTTGTGGTTTTAAAAGGGGATTTAAAAGTCCACACCTAGCACCAAATCTTCAAACTTTAGTGTGTTGGTGCTGCTTTGCTCCACGTATTTCTTGGGAAAAATTAGCCTAGAAGAGGGTTGGGAAAGGGGGAATAGGGGATAATATTCAAATGATTCCTTTCCCCTCAGATTTGCCCCATGAAATAAATATGAGTATTAAATACAAAGAACAGAAAATACAATGCTGTGTCACAGAACCTGTGATACAGCAAAGAAGACTTCCTGTATTTTATTGGTGAATTTTCATTTCTACTCTAGATCAGATTTTAATTTAGCTGAATTGAAGGATTTTTCTAAATCCATTGATTTTTCAAAGGGCTGTTACAAGCACAAACACCCTCCAAAAAGACCAGATTTGAAATGCATCAAAAATACCAACCAAGGAGCAGGCTGACCTCCAGTCCTACCAGTGCCAGCTGTCAAACATCTCCTTTCTGATTTCTTTTTGCTCTGCTGGGAGCTGTTCCTGCCCATGGCAGGGGCTTGGAATGAGAAGATCCTTGATGTCCCTTCCAACCCAAACCAATCTGGGATTCTGGGCTGAAAACACCAACTGGAAAAGGGAAATACTTGCCCTATGGGCTGTGGGGAGATGGGGGTTTGGGAGCATTTCCAGCTGCAGCACCAGTGGGGATGGTGCTGGTGGTTACTGGGAGCACTGGGGCACACAGGGTGAAATATGGCCAAGATCAGCCTCCCCTTATTGCTGAAATGAACCTTTTTTGGGTGATTTGCCCTCCTTCCCAAGCCACCCTTCCCTGCCACAGCGCTCCCAAATCCCCTCCTGGGGAGTCACTGAGCTCCCTGAGTGCATCCCCTGCCCGGAATGCAGGAACAAAGGACACTTTGCTCTTCTAATTAATGGTGGGGCTGGGAAAAAAAAATGCTGCCTCCCTAGAAATTGGGTGCTTTTTTTTGAGAAACTGCTAAGATGACAGTTTTTCCCATTTTTCCAGTGAGTGTGTCTGAGGAAGTAGAAGTGTAATAACCTGGGGTACAGCAGGCTCAGCCATTTGAAATAAAACTTTGCAGTACTAATGTTTTTGTAACTGCTTTCATATTGTAATGATATTTTTCCAAGCACTGGTTTTATTTGATCTTAAATACCTTTTTGGGAAAGTCCAGTGAGCTGACTCTAATAAAATCATGCTATTGAAAAAAGGTTTAAGTGGAATGTTCAGAATAAATTACAAAACTGCATGCAAGAATACCAGCTAGTGCTGCAATAAAAATCTGGAAATGAGGATTCTTGCAATATATTTTAAAGAAGTAGTATACTTTTTTTTGTTCATTTTTTTCACAGAATGTTTCATAATAGAAGGCCTTCACAACGTGGAAGGGGGTGAATGAATAACGAATGAATAAACTGCCAAAGAAATTGTATTTAAAAAAAAAAACTTCACTTTTTTTTTTCTGGAGCATATATCTCGTATCATTTTCAATAACTTTTAGAAGATAATAGGAAAAGTAATTCTCTTCCATTTTGCTGTACCAAAATACTTGAATTACATCATACTCAGACTGTCAGATTTCACTCTTTGTCTCACACACACGTTCAGACCCTTTGTGTCAGGAGCTGATAACTGGAAAAGGAGAGGGCTGTTTTTAATCCATGTTCTGGCAAGTCCTGAGTCTGTAGGAAAGGGCTTCCAGAATTTCACCAAGGCTTTTCCTGGGCTTCCTCTCTCCTGTAGATCCAACAGTGAAATTCCTCTGGCTGAACACAGCCCTGGGATTAGGACAGAGAGCACTCACTCGTACACGAGCACCATTTTCTGTCTGACTTCTCCCAGGCATCACCAGAGAATTCCAGCTGTGCCACATCTGTACTTGGAAAGGCACAGCCCCAGCCTAGGCCTGGCCCCAGTGCACTGAGGTTTGAACCCAGCCAGGGGCTGGAAAATGTGACAAAACCCTGGCACACTGGGTGAGCACCCCCAGCACCCAGCAAGGTGCTCTCAGGTGCTCAGGCTCTGGCTGGGCCTGGGTCAGGGCTTGTCAGGGCCACTCTGAGCTGCTCGGGGACAGGGGGACAGCCTGGGGCACAGCCTGCACACAGCTCACCCAGCCTGATGGAGCTGTCAGCAGTGGCAGGGAGATTCAAACAGGGTTCTGCTGGATGCAGGTGACAGCATGACAGGCTGCAAGGAGGGACATGAGCTCAGCTATCAACCCATGGCAGCCACAGTGCCAGGCCTGCTCTGTTCTTGGCATTTTAGCAGCTTGACATGAACTTGTTCTTCCTCCTGAACTCTCTGCTGGATCCATGTAGAGGATTCCAGGTGCTGAGGAAAGGAGGAGCCAGGCAAAGGGACTCAAACAGCCCCTGGCTGAAGCAAAACTGCTGCTGGAAATGCCCAATCTCCTGGAGGAGAGGACCTGGTGCTGGCAGTGCCACCTGGAATTCCTGTGTGTGGCCACTTCCTTGGCCCTGGGGGCTTTTGACTCATAGGCTGGCCACCAGCTCAGTCTTCAGGCAGAAATTTGGAAAGAATCTTCTCAGAATGTTTTAATTACTGTTTAATCTGAGGCATGTTCAAAGCTGCTGGGCTGTCCTGTGTCTCAGTGCCTTCACCAAAAACTTAAATCCTCTTTATTCTTGATGGCTTTGTGCAAACTGCTCAAACATCTCCCAGCAAATGCAGGGAGAAAGGAATAATTCAGAATGAGATTCCTTTCTTTGCCTTATCTTCACACTTCCAGAGCATCCTTCAACCTGAACATCCCCCACTCCAAAGCCCACCTGTGCCATTGCTTTGCTGTCAGTTTTCCCTAAAATCACACTCCTTCTCATGCTGCCATCAGAATTAAACCTGAACCCCAGTGATTCCCTGGCCAGGGCCTGCATGCTGGCAGGTGTAATGGTTACTGGGACAAAACCAGGAAAAAGGATTCAATTAAGACCAGGTGTAAGTCTTGAGGGGGAATGAAAGCAGAAAGATGGAAATTATGGGCTCAAGATATTGCAGTTGATACCAGGGGTAAGGTCAGCAGAGGGGATTCTTATCTATTTCAGGGCTTTGGCTGCCTCATTGCAAAAGTGTTTGCTCAGAACCAGATGGAATTAAAAATCAGGAGCACAGGGGGAGAACATGGACTCAAATAGAGCTGGGGGCCTGCACTCCTGGCTGGGCTCAAACATTGATAGGAGGAGTGGGAGCAGATGTGACCCTGAATGTCAAATGTCTCTTGGGCTGCACAGCATCACATCTGGGACTGGCCTGCCTCACATCTGTGCAGATGTGCTCCTGTCTGCCCGGGAGCACGGACAGCCAGACAGAAATGTCACCCATCACCTTAACAACAGAGTCCTCACTGTGTTCCCTCACTCCTCTGCTCTGCTTTCACTGCTCAGAATTGATGTGGCAGAGAGGGGTAATTTCCTAATTGTGTCTCCTGTCCACTGCAGGAGAAGTCAGTGTGTGTAGAGACAACAAAAATGCCACTTAAAGACACAACTCTAATAACAAAAATATGAGATTATCAGGCTTGGTGCTATTTTATGTTGAGATACATCAGGCTGAAGCTCATGAATTCAGACCTGACTCCACTAGTGCTGCTTCTTCTAAGTCAGTTAATTCTTCATTTACCATCTTTCCAAAAATTGAAATATATTTATCTCCTTAGCATATTGAAGAACTTTAAACACTGATTTGTAAAATGGACATGGAGCATTTTAACAAACAAAATGATTGCTCAGATTTATTTTTTTTTTCTGAGGCTTGATGTACACCATGCAGTGCTGAGCTATGGCCAAAGCAAAGGAATCTGAAATGCTGCACCTCAAAGTTCTGATGGAAAAGTCCCAGCAGGAAAACCTCTGGGTGCCAAAAGAAGCAGCAATTTTCTTTGTGGAGCAGCCTTGCAATGCTCAATTCCAACTCCCACCTTTTTTTTTTTTTAATGGGGAATAAATACCTTCTCCACAAGCTTTAATGACCACTCATGTTTTTATTTCAGTAGCTTAAATATTTTTCTTTCATCTATAGGAGGGGAAAGGGCCAGTGCATTTCATGCTGCTGTCCCCCAGGTTTGCTGCTGTCCCCAGATTTTTCCATCCAATTTGGGCACTCCAGGAAGAATTTGCTGCATCACAAGCTGGAAGCAGTGAGGAGTCCAGAGCTGCTTTCCTGAAAACCAATATTTTTTGTTGCCTTCTGCCCAATTAATCCAGGTGAGCAAGATCTTGTGCCCATGCAGAGCCATTGGCAGCTTGAGTGGGATCCCTCAGCCTTTCCCACATCATTTCAATTGCAGGATGAGGCTCTCCAGGAAATCAGAACCACAGAATTATTTAGACTTGTGAGTCAATGGGAAATAATAATAATAATAATAATGATAATAGTAGTAGTAGTAGTAGTAGTAGTAGTAGTAGTAGTAGTGGTATCCCACCACTGGAGTGGTTTATGCAGAAAGCAGCATTTTTATACCATTAGCCTTACCTGACACCTCATGGATGATCAGATATAAATTCACACAGAAACCCCTGCTTCCTGCATATTAATTATATTAATTATGCTGTAACAACTGGATGGGAAATATGCTCCTGTGCACAGAATATACCAAAAGTTCATTATTAAAGTTGTATAATGAAACACATT